>NW_013953118.1:14054-17244 GCF_001266775.1 Austrofundulus limnaeus
GCTACAAGCTCCGCCTCCTGTTGCTCAGTTAGCTACAAGCTCCGCCTCCTGTTGCTCAGTTAGCTACAAGCTCCGCCTCCTGTTGCTCAGTTAGCTACAAGCTCCGCCTCCTGTTGCTCAGTTAGCTACATGCTCCGCCTCTCAGACGTCTCTAAAGCGACGCTGAAAACAATCCCGAGGTTTAAGTCATTATTGCCTGGATCCAAACGACACCTGTTCTGTCAGAACCTGAAGAAAACCCACCTGTGCTGATGGGATCAGTCTGACCTCCTGTACCCGTTTCATTCTGACCCGACTGGGATACGAAACTAAAACTTAAGAAATGTGTTTCCAAGTCTTTAATTTGGTATTTACTTTTTTCATCTCATTGTTTTATCGCTTTTCTACAAATTGACCCAAACCTAAAGGCCTGAATGAGCTTCAGAACCTTTACAGAACCTTTACAGAACCTTTAAAGAACCTTTACAGAACCCTAAAACCTGGGTTCTAAGAAAGTACCGGAGAACACGGTTCTGTCAGTGTTTGTTCTGTCGCAGCTTCTCGATGTGGTGACACAGTTTCAGAGCCGGGCCCAGCTTCAGGCCCATGTACTTCATGATGACATCGCTCCGCAGCAACATCAGCGCCCTGCCGTCTATTTCCTGTTGGACCGTCAAAATAAAATCAGAGCAATGAACCGGGAAAACAAGTTTTTTAAAAAGTGAGCATTCAAAACTCACGTGTTTCCTGAACAGGTCGACGTGCGGGCCGAGGGTTTGAGGATCTGCTTCCTGGACGAACCGTATGACATCATCGACCGACCAGGAAGTGGCGCCGTTTCCTGAACCCTCTTTGTCCTGTTTCATCTGATCCGGACCGGTTGTTGAGCTGGCTGCTGGAAAAAAAATATCAAAACAACAGAAAGAAACTGAATCAAACTCAGGTGTGGTTTTATTTTAAACTAGAAAAAAAACTGTATTTCATGTGAAAACACAGAGCGAACACTTAATGCTGGAACATTCTGCTGAAAGCTGCTGAAGAAGCTGAAATCAAGCTGAAAATGTTTAATAGCTAAACTGTGAACGTGAGTTAAATTTGTACAGTTGAGTTTTGCTGAAAGTAAAAAAGTTAAAAAATTCTGAGAACAAAACAAAAACAAAAGTGTGTCATAAAAGCTGAAAATGAAAATGAAGATGTAGCTAAAATGAGCTGAAAATAGTAAATATTAACAAAAATATTTAACCAAGTAGCAGAAAAGTAAGAAAAGAGGTAGTTGGAATTTTTTTGTAAAATAGCTAAAACAGATAAAATTAGCAGAAAAGGCTGAAAAAGTAGCCAAAAGAGCTCAAATTAGCACAAAGAAGCAGAAAGTGTTTGCTGTATGAAACAGCAACAAAGTGAAATTATCACAAAAAGAAATTCAGTTGGAAAAGATAAAATTAGCTTAAAATAGCAAAACAGCAGCTGAAGAGGCAGAAAACAGCTGAATTTAGAAGAAAAAAGTCATGAAAGTAGCTAAAAAAGATAAATTAGCAGAGAAGCAAAGAAGGGCATGTTTGCTAAATTAAGCAGAAACAAGCTACAATTAGCTGAAAACAGCTAAACATTGACTGAACAGGGCAGAAAACAGCTGAAATTAGAAAAAAAGAAGCTGAAATTATCAGAAAGAATCAAAACAGCTGAAGTGCAGTAAAGATTTCTGAACATTTTGAAAGGGTTGAAGATGGTTGAAGAAAATTCAATGAGATAAAATGTCAGAAAAAGCTAAAGATCTCAGAAATAAAGAGCTGAAACTCAGCTGAAGGTTCTGAACGAGCTGAAGGTTCTGAAGCATAAAACTGTGGAACGAGTTACGTGTTGAAAAAACTACAGAAGAAAAACTGGACCGTGTCAATAAAACACGCCTGCAGGTCCGATCGGGTCGTGTTGATCTTGTCAGGATTCTGACGGTTCTGGTCTAACTGGACTCAGAACCGGGCCTGTCGTCCTCTCCCTACCCTCGACTCGTCGGTGCGTGCTCATCGGGCCGAGCTCGGTGGGGTTGGAGCTGACGCGGCGCAGCGGTGGCGGCGTTTGCCCTGGGTAAAATGGCCGCTCCCTCTTTGACGCTCTGTAGTCCGGTGCGTTGTGAGGTGGGCGGGCGCTGGGGGCGGGGTCTATCGAGGAGCCTTCATTGGACGTTTGTTTCTCAGGAAGAGACGATGGTTCTGTTTGACGAGACGAGTCAGAGACGACAGAAGCTCAGAACTGAAACAGCTGGTCCAGGTGAAAAACGAGACTCCGCCCACCTGACTTAGTTCGGCTGTAGAAGCGCGTGTTGCTGCTGAAGGAGCCGAACGGCTGCGAGCTGAACAGGCTGTCGCTCTCCAGATGTTGACACATGTTCTCCAGGAAGCGCAGCACGGACGAGGCGCTGGAGGCCGAGGGCAGCTTCACGTAACGGATCCCGTGTTCTGATCGCACTGAGGACACAACATACACACATCAGCAAATACACACACATGTAAACACACACATGAACACACAAAAAACAAATACACACACACAAACAAATACACACACACACACGCACACAAACAAATACACACAAATCAGCAAGAACACACACATGTAAACACAAACACATACATCTGCAAAGTCTACTGGACCTTAGAGTCTACTGGACCTCAGAGTCTACTGGACCTCAGAGTCTACTGGACCTTAAAGTCTACTGGACCTCAGAGTCTACTGGACCTTAAAGTCTACTGGACCTCAGAGTCTAATGGGCCTTAAAGTCTACTGGACCTGAGAGCCTACTGGACCTCAGAGTCTACTGGACCTTAAAGTCTACTGGACCTTAAAGTCTACTGGACCTCAGAGTCTACTTGACCTTAAAGTCTACTGGACCTTAAAGTCTACTGGACCTCAGAGTCTACTGGACCTTAAAGTCTACTGGACCTCAGAGTCTAATGGGCCTTAAAGTCTACTGGACCTGAGAGCCTACTGGACCTCAGAGTCTACTGGACCTTAAAGTCTACTGGACCTTAAAGTCTACTGGACCTTAGAATCTACTGGACCTTAGAGTCTACTGGACCTCAGAGTCTACTGGACCTTAGAGTCTACTGGACCTCAGAGTCTACTGGACCTTAAAGTCTACTGGGCCTTAAAGTCTACTGGACCTCAGAGTCTACTGGACCTTAAAGTCTACTGGACCTCAGAGTCTACTGGACCT
>NW_013953118.1:19334-20519 GCF_001266775.1 Austrofundulus limnaeus
GTTTATAATGAATCCATCCAGAGCCTCGATTAAATCAACTGTGGTTAAATAAATTAATAATAAAATTATTATACAAAATAAATGTTTGACTGCAGAGGATTTATGTTGTTGTTTACATCAGAAAAATGTAAACAAAACATTTTTAAACAGTGCTTCAACATGTGGTGATTTTTTTCTTTCTGGTGAAGGATTTTTTTGCATTAATCTGCCATAAACTCTGCTCTAATCTGGATAATCTGTAACTGACAGACTGATCAGATCGTCACAGCGGTGCGTAAGGCTAACCAACACGTTAGCTTCACTAACGCTAAGCTAAACTTCACTAACAGCTAAAGAGATATAAAGTTAGCAGAAGCTAACGCTAACCACTAAGACGACTGAAACAAATCTGTTGTTAGTTTTCTATTGGTTAAATTTGAAGGTGGGCGGGACCACCTGCAGAAAATCAGCCAATCCAAACCAGAGTTATAGATCTGTCTAACTTGTGATACTTTCAGAAAAAAGGATTTTTTTGATAACGTTTGTATTTTTATAAATACTGTTTGAAATTAGTTAAACAACAAATATCAAACACTTTCTCTACCCTATTTTTTATGTAGTCAGTTTTTGTATTTCTTATTGAATTGTTGTTTAATGTTATTTTATTTTTTTAGATGCTTTTAGTTTGAAGTTTAGCTGCTATAGGTGCTACATGCTAACACACATTGTTGTCTGGCACGTCTAACACTGCTTGAAGAAATATTTTTATTTAATTTTAGATAAACAGCATAAAAATATTAGTTTTAACACAGTATAATGTTTCCAAAGTTGGTAAAATAAAAAAATCTAATCCGCTAATTAAGAAGCTAGTTCCACTGTTAGCGGATTAGCTGAACTGTTCCCACCACTGGATATTTATTATTAACCCGGTTAAAAAAATAATATTAATAAAATAAACCAATGTGTTTTTGAACGCTCGGCTGAAATGTGTTATTATTTTACAGAAGTTTCATTTAACCATCAGTTTTATTTATTTTCATGCATTTTATTGTTCTCACGCACAGGTTGTGTTTTATTATGAGAACAGAATAATAATGCTATAAATTACCCCCACCCGAACAAAAAGAGGCGCCCCCAGTGGGCCAGTTTTGGCCCGCAGGCTGCCAGTTGATCACTGCTAAGATTTAACAGTTACTTCCTGTGAGG
>NW_013953118.1:20870-23162 GCF_001266775.1 Austrofundulus limnaeus
GGGGGACGTTGACGGATGACCTCACCTTGTTTTTGGGCTTGGGGCCCCTCTTCTTGTGAGGTTTTGGGGTCAGCTGAGGTTCAGGAGTCGGACTCTGCCCGTTTACCGCCGCCTCCGCCGCCGCCTTCAGCAGAGCGATGGTCTGAGACTTGGGGCGCCGACCTCGGACCCCCTTGCGGACGGGGAGGGGAGGCAGGGGATTGGGCAGGCGGTACGAGGTCTGCATGGAGGAGGAGGAGGACGACGAAGAGGAGGTGAAGGAGGGACGACGAGCCACCGAGGTGGAGGAGACCGGGGCGAGGAGCGCACCAGGAAGTGTGACTGAGAAAACAGGAAGTTCTTTAAATTGATTTAGATCTGAGAACAGAAGCTTCACACAGATTTATTCTAAAATAAGATTTTATTTTGAAAAGATCCTTCTTTTCAACACACATCTGAAAAAATCCAACACAAACAGAAAAAATTTACTTATTTTGAAGGAGAGAAGAAATCCTGTTCCTTCAAAATAAAACGTTAATTTAATTGAAAAAAGAAGTTTGACCAAAACAAATAAAATTAAAATTAAACAAATTAAATAAAACAGAAATCAGAAATCAGCTCATATCCCGATCTGTAGCTAAAGTTTAGCTCATATCTGTAAAACTAAGAAACTTAAAGCTGTTTTAATGTTTTTCTACTCCTGACTAGTTGTGGCGGCCATCTTGAATTGGGCTGACTCCAGCTGTAGCCGTTCATCCAATGGTTCAAGAGATATTTTGCTGACATACACGACTCTAGAAACTCTTTAATCTTTAAAAGGAAGTTTGTTTTTCTTAGCGGAGCGACTTTGTTATCGTTCACAGTTCAAAACTGAAGCCAAACCACTCAAACATGTAGTTTTAGAGACAGTTTACTCACTAATTAGCCCCTCCCACATAAGCCCCTCCCATATCTCTAACAAGTTATCAATCACAGCGTAACCTGACACTGTTTTTTAAACCTCAAAAACTCCCTGTCAACAAAATCAAGTCTTAAACAAAATAATGTGAAGCATGTTTTCGGTTTGTTTACAGGATGTGGGCGGAGCTTAAAGTCTGTACTGGAGTCAGCCACTAGKGGGCGTGCATATTTACTTCTTCCATAGGCTGTGTCCAAAACGACAGGCCGGGTCCTCCGGAGGACCCAGACTCCCCGGTCTCGGCGGGCCGNTACACTGACATCATCTAATGACAGGAAGTGACTGTTTTAGTTTGGTCAACTCATGAAAATAATGTTCAACAAATGTCAGAGTCACAACGTGTGTTGTGAATGACTCCCAGGTACACAAATATCTCAGCAACAACCTGACGTAAACATGTCTTTGTGTTACTAATACATGTGTTTGTGTTACCAATACATGTGTTTGTGTTACCTATACATGTGTTTGTGTTACCTATACATGTGTTTGTGTTACCTATACATGTGTTTGTGTTACTTATACATGTGTTTGTGTTACTTATACATGTGTTTGTGTTACTTATACATGTGTTTGTGTTACTAATACATGTGTTTGTGTTACTTATACATGTGTTTGTGTTACTAATACATGTGTTTGTGTTACTAATACATGTGTTTGTGTTACTAATACATGTGATTGTGTTACTAATACATGTGATTGTGTTACTAATACATGTGTTTGTGTTACTTATACATGTGTTTGTGTTACTAATACATGTGTTTGTGTTACTAATACATGTGTTTTTGTTACTAATACATGTGTTTGTGTTACTAATACATGTGTTTGTGTTACTAATACATGTGTTTGTGTCAACCTGTTCATTAGCTGTAACTGTGTAAAACATCCACCCAGAGCTTCATGACATATTTTACTAACAGACAAACAGGGTTGATCTCTACATGATGGAGTTTTCAGCAAAACGTCACACAATGAGCAGCAGTGTTGTTATATTTTACTAACAGAGCTGACTTCAAAGACTAAAATGTTAATTTGTAAAGAAAACTGTTGAATGTGTTAGATTGTGTTGTGAAACACTGACAGACCAAATGTTACGTCAGCGTCTATAAATATGACCAACTAAACAACAGTTACATTAGAATAGAATAGAATAGAATAGAATAGAACAGAATAGAACAGAACAGAACAGAATAGAATAGCCTTTATTGTCCCGCTGAAGGGAAATTTGTGTTTTTAAATTCTATTAGCTGTGGCGGCCATCTTTATTCACTTTGACTCTGAGATGCACATCCAGAGTGTGGTGCTGTTTGTAAAGTTACAGTCAAAAATTACCACCAATATTTTGTTTTATTTAACAT
>NW_013953118.1:23230-25007 GCF_001266775.1 Austrofundulus limnaeus
CTTCAGCTGTAATAAAGTATATTTATTATTTCTTTTACTGTCATAAAAATAATAATATTTATATTTACCAGTCAACAGTTAGAAAATTAATTAGTGATTACATGGACTTTATCAGATTATTTTAATTTTAAACTGTTACATTATGTTCTGCTCAGATCACATTGAGCTAAATAAGATCAAATCTGCTGAAAATGAGACGTTTTCCTGTTTATCTTCTGTTAATAAATCCAGAACACAAACAGCTTTTCTGACATTATTTAAAACATTAGATAGATTATATAAACTGTAAAATATTAATAATAATTGTGTTAATATTATTGTTAATAGTTTTAATGATTTCTACATCGTCAGTCCTTTTTTTCTGCTCTGTTGTCAACATGTACAGTGATGATAAATCCAGAGTCTGGACTGTTTAGCGTTAGCCGTTAGCTTCACCTGCTGATCACCTGGTTTCTGAGCTCCAGCTGTTCTATAAACTTGTTGACTTCTTCTGCATCTTGGCTTAGTTTTCCTAAATAAGATCTATTTAAATTAACAGAATTGACCTTTTCTTATTTTAATGAACTATTACTGCCTCCATTTTTATATTCGAAAGGAATTTTCTGCTAACACATTTTATAAAGACTAAATATTAACGTTTGATCTTTAGATTTATTTCTTTAACAAATAAAGAGTTCAGCTCAGAATAAAGACAGAGAAGGATGATCAGTTCTGTCGTCACTGAGCAGCAAAAAGGGCAGAAAGAAGCCGACGGCTGTCTCTTATTTCAATAACAATGTAAACGCCTGGGGGGGGGGTCGGGGGGAGCCCACTCTCTCAGGGGGAGTCGACGCTTTCATCACAGATCGACTGAGGCAACGCGGAGCAACCGTGGAGAACTTTACAGTTTTCTCCTGGGGGCCAGACGGGACCGCCGTGAAAGAGCCTTAATTGGAAAAGGCGAGGAAAGTAGGCGAAGAAAAGAGCAACAGCTGAAGGAGAACAAAAAGACAAAACAACGGCTGCAGTACAGTTTTCAAACCAACCACAGGTCATATGAAGGATTACTGACGTCACAACATTCAAATAAAGCTGCCWCCAAAATATTTACATCAAACAGATGGTTTATAACAAATAAAAACAATTATTCATAAAATAAAACCTTTTTTACTGTGATTTATTTAATAATTTATTCAATTTGTTTTTATTTATTTTCTCTGCCTGAAAATTAACATTTGAGTTTCTTCTAACATTTATTGTGCTGAAACAGAAATATTGATTCATTTGTCCTTTTAAAGAAATAAATGAAAAAAAAAACCAATCAAGTCTAAAAAATGACAAAATCTAAAGAATAAAGCAGAGTTTAATAAAGAACCTGTTTAAACTGAATCTAAAACCAGAAAAGGTTCAGTTTAACTGTTTAAGAATCGAATAGAATAAAACAGAACAGAACAGAATAGAATAGAACAGAAAAGAATAGAATAGAATAGAACAGAACAGAATAGAACAGAATAGAATAGAACAGAATAGAACCAAATAGAATAGAGCAAAATAGAATAGAACAGAATAGAACATAATAGAATAGAACAGAACAGAATAGAATAGAACAGAATAGAACCGAACCGAACAGAATAGAATTGAACCGAACAGAACAGAATCGAACATAATAGAATAGAACAGAATAGAACCAAACAGAATAGAACAAAATAGAATAGAACAGAATAGAACCAAACAGAATAGAACAAAATAGAATAGAACAGAATAGAACATAATAGAACAGAATAGAACAGAACAGAAT
>NW_013953118.1:26852-27843 GCF_001266775.1 Austrofundulus limnaeus
CACACACACACACACACACACACACACACACACACACACACACACACACACACACACACACACTCAGGTGTGTGAGGCTGCAGGAAGCAGAAACAGGAAGTAATTTAAATATCTTCAGGCTCCAACGAGCCGTCTTTACATCTCTCTACTCTTTAGCACTTGGGCTGTCAAGATTAGTCGACTAGTCAGGATTAGTCGACTAATCCTGACTAGTCGACTAATCGTGACTAGTCGACTAGCCATGATTACTCTACTAGTCACGATTAGTCGACTAGTCACGATTAGTCGACTAGTCACGATTAGTCGACTGGTCACGATTAGTCGACTAGTCAGGATTAGTCAACTAGTCAGGATTAGTCAACTAGTCAGGATTAGTCGACTAGTCATGATTAGTCGACTAGTCATGATTAGTCGACTAGTCACAATTAGTCGACTAGTCAGGATTAGTCGACTAGTCATGATTAGTCGACTAGTCACGATTAGTCGACTAGTCACGATTAGTCGACTAGTCACGATTAGTCGACTAGTCACGATTAGTCAACTAGTCACAATTAATCAACTAGTCACGATAAGTCGACTAGTCACGATTAGTCAACTAGCCAGGATTAATCAACTAGTCACGATTAGTCAAGTAGTCACAATTAATCAACTAGTCACGAATAGTCGACTAGCCACGATTAGTCAACTAATCACGATTAGTCAACTAGTCACGATTAGTCGACTAGTCACGATTAGTCGACTAGTCACGATTAGTCGACTAGTCACGATTAGTCAACTAGTCACAATTAATCAACTAGTCA
Source organism: Austrofundulus limnaeus (assembly GCF_001266775.1). Classification (NCBI taxonomy): domain Eukaryota; kingdom Metazoa; phylum Chordata; class Actinopteri; order Cyprinodontiformes; family Rivulidae; genus Austrofundulus; species Austrofundulus limnaeus. The sequence goes on from NW_013953118.1 coordinate 27,653, forward strand.
CAATTAATCAACTAGTCACGATAAGTCGACTAGTCACGATTAGTCAACTAGCCAGGATTAATCAACTAGTCACGATTAGTCAAGTAGTCACAATTAATCAACTAGTCACGAATAGTCGACTAGTCACGATTAGTCAACTAGTCACGATTAATCAACTAGTCACGATTAATCAACTAGTCACGATTAATCAA
>NW_013953118.1:28177-30091 GCF_001266775.1 Austrofundulus limnaeus
GGATTAGTCGACTAGTCATGATTAGTCGACTAGTCACGATTAGTCGACTGGTCAGGATTAGTCGACTAATCAGGATTAGTTGAATAGTCAGGATTAGTCGACTAGTCAGGATTAGTTGAATAGTCTGGATTAGTCGACTAGTCAGGATTAGTCGACTAGTCAGGATTATTCAACTAGTCAGGATTAGTCGACTAGTCAGGATTAGTCAACTAGTCAGGATTAGTTGAATAGTCAGGATTAGTCGACTAGTCTGGATTAGTCGACTAGTCTGGATTAGTTGAATAGTCAGGATTAGTCGACTAGTCTGGATTAGTTGAATAGTCAGGATTAGTCGACTAGTCTGGATTAGTCGACTAGTCTGGATTAGTCGACTAGTCAGGATTAGTCGACTAGTCAGGATTATGTCCACTATCAAAATCGGCAACTATTAATTTAATAGTCGATGCGTCGTTTTTTTTATCTAACTCTGTTTTTTCTCCAAACTGCTGCGACACCTTTCACTGCCACATCTGCCTTTCTGTCCTTGACTCACATCCACAGTCGTGGTAATTAGGGCTGCCAAAAACAAGTCTATTTATTTATTTATTTATTTTATTTATTTATTTGAAAAATACAAAGTTAGAAAAAACGGTACATCGACTATTAAATTAGTCGTTGACGATTTTAATAGTTGACATAATCGTGAGTAGTCGACTAATCGTGGCAGCCCTATTTAGAACAAATAAATAAATAAATAAATAAATAAATAAACACTTATTTACTAAGTTTACTAACTCGTCCTCAAACTCGATGGAATCAGCGAATCTGGAAGGGAAGTTTTGTTTCTAAAGAAGGAGGCGACTAGATGCGTCATGTTGACGACTCAGCTACTACCACAGGTGACAGGTGTGGCGGCCATCTTGAATCTGCTCCACTCTAACAGTTTCACTCAGAGCTGTCCACTGCTGCAGGAGATATTTGACTAACAGAGGCTGAGAAGAACCCAGCGAGCTCTGACTAAGTCTGTTTCAGATTTTCAGTCTCAGGCAGGAAGTTAAACAGACGAAAGTGAAAATAAAAGGTTTTTAAAAAACGAGAAACAAAAAATCTGATTTTCAGGAGAAAACTTTTACTGAACAACAAATATGCTTTTTTATTTTTAGTTCCTGTTCAAGAACAACAAAACCACAAATAAAACAGCTTCTAACTTTAAAAAAATGGGTTTTTGTTTTTGTTTGTTTTGTGAAGAACCTGAAAACCTCTTCTGGAGTCTGAAGCTTTTTATTTTGAAAACTGAACAGAAACTTTAAAAACTTTCAAAGCTGCTGCTAAACTAAAAGTAAAACAGGAAGAAAGACAGAAAGTTGGTCTTTCATTTGAGTAAAAGAATAAAAACTCAACGACTCACCGAGGAAAGCAGAAGTTGTTTGCAGAACAAGAGAAGCAGGAGGCTGTCAAAATAAAAGTCTCTGCTTCCTGTTTGTCCTTAAAACCTCTCTCATTCCTGTTTCTGTCTCTTCCAAAGTAAAATCTCCTTCATGGTCTGTTGCCTGTCCCTGTTTGTCCCTGTGTGTCCCCGTGTGTCCCTGTTTGTCCCTGTGTGTCTCGGTCCGTCTCTGGTTCATTCTGAGGCTGCAGCCCAAAACAAAGCCCCTCTGCCTCACCAATGAATGAGGAGGGAGGGAGGGAGGGAGGGAGGGGCAGGGTGAGGAGGGGGAGGGGCTATCTCTGGGACCGCCTCCTCATCAGTCACCTGCTCCTCAGGAGGCCTCTGGGGGAGGGGGGATCAGGGGAGTCCTGATTGAAACATAAAGGAAAACCAAAGGAAGGGGTCCGTAACCCGACACCACTCAGCCGGGTCAGAACCAGAATCAGCTGAGGCCCATAACAATCAGAGGGAAACTCTACAGCTGTAATCGGGGTGTGTGTGGGGGG
>NW_013953118.1:30981-33010 GCF_001266775.1 Austrofundulus limnaeus
TCTCTGCTGCCCTCTAGTGGTGAAGGTTAAGAACAGATTTCAGCTACTGACTCTCTGCTGCCCTCTAGTGGTGAAGGTTAAGAACAGATTTCAGATACTGACTCTCTGCAGCCCTCTAGTGGAAAGTCAACGTCTGTAAAACCTGGAAGCACTCACAGAAGTTCCCCGGCGGCTGCAGGCTGTGTTTGGTCAGCGAGCACCAGCCCACGGGGAAGATGTCTCTGGAGTCGAAGCGGCACCAATAATCGAAGGCTCCTCTCCAGCCGTCAAACATGATGAAGATCTCCTGACCTCTGACCTCGCCCACAGTGGCGGGACAAATCAGGTACGGGTTCTTCCTGTCCACCGCCTCCAGCTTCATGCCAGGCTGGAATAGGTTTTTAACGGGACTGGGAGGTTCCTGGACCCAGAACCAGAACCAAAAAAATATTTTAAATTTACAGCTTTAAGCAGAAACAACAAATTAATGTGAAAAGTTAAACTGTGTGAAAATAAATTAGAATGTGGTCATAACTTGTTTTCATTCATTGAAAACAAAATAAAATCTGAACAGCGACAGATGAGATGTAAGGTCTGATTTTCAAAATAAATATGTGTAAAATCAGATAGTTTTTTTTTTATTTGTCTGATTCTGAGTCACTTTTCTTAAGTTTGACTAACAGAACTTTTATTCTGACAGTCATGTTTTGATTCACATAATTAGACTTTTATTCTGACAATGATGTTTTGATTTTCCTGATAAGACTTTTATTCTGACAGTCATATTTCAATTCTCCTGATAAGACCTTTATTTTGACAGACATATTTTCATTATGTTAGTTAGGCTTTTATTCTGACAGTCAGGTTTTGATTCGCCTGATAAGACTTTTATTCTGGTGGTCATGATTTTATTCTATTAATTAGGCTTTTACTCTGACAGTCATGTTTTTATTTTGTTAATGATGCTTTTATTCTGACAGTCCTGTTTTGATTTTCTTGATTAGGCTTTTATTCTGACAGTCATGTTTTTATTTTGCTAATTAAGCTTTTATTCTGACAGTCATGTATTAATTCTGTTAATTAGGCTTTTATTCTGACAGTCAAGTTTTGATTTTGTTAATTAAGCTTTTATTCTGACAGTCCTGTTTTGATTCAACTGATGAGGCTTTTATTCTGACAGTCATGGTTTGATTCTCCTGATAAGACTTTTATTCTGGCGGTCATGTTTTTATTCTGTTAATTGCGCTTTTATTCTGACAGTCATGTATTAATTCTGTTAATTAGGCTTTTATTCTGACAGTCATGTTTTTATTTTGTTAATTAAGCTTTTATTCTGACAGTCCTGATTTGACTCTACAGATGAGGCTTTTATTCTGACAGTCATGTTTTGATTCTGTTAATTGGGCTTTTATTCTGACAATCGTGTTTTTATTCTGTTAAGCTTTTATTCTGACAGTCATGTTTTTATTCTGTTAATTAGGCTTTTATTCTGACAGTCATGTTTTGATTCTGTTAATTAGGCTTTTATTCTGACAGTCGTGTTTTGATTCTGTTAATTAGACTTTTATTCTGACAGTCATATTTTGATTCCCCTGATGAAGCTTTTATTTTCGTAAATAAAACATTTATTCCTGAATAAATCGATCATATTTAAGATAATTAACCGAAAGATAAAAGTTCTTTAATTTTCATTCATATTGACGTTTTTTTCCTACAGGTTTGTTTTTTATTTATTATTTTATTGTTGTTTTTATTTTTTTATTTTTTTACCTTCTTAAAAGCTGAAGCCGGAGCGATTTCTGCTCCGCTGAGCGTCCTCAGGAGGAACATGGGCCACGAGGACGCGTTCATCCTGAAACCTGAAGACAGACATCCAGAGACACTAAAGACCTGCTGAAGACAGACATCCAGAGACACTAAAGACCTGCTGAAGACAGACATCCAGAGACACTAATGACCTGCTGAAGACAAACATCCAGAGACACTAATGACCTGCTGAAGACAAACATCCAGAGACACTAATGACCTGCTGAAGACAAACATCCAGAGA
>NW_013953118.1:37229-39672 GCF_001266775.1 Austrofundulus limnaeus
AGGACAGTAGGACAGAGGGACAGTAGGACAGAAGGACAGTAGGACAGAGGGACAAAAGGACAGTAGGACAGAGGGACAGTAGGACAGTAGGACAGAGGGACAGTAGGACAGAAGGACAGTAGGACAGAGGGACAATAGGACAGTAGGACAGAGGGACAGTAGGACAGTAGGACAGAGGGACAGTAGGACAGTAGGACAGAGGGACAGTAGGACAGAGGGACAGAGGGACAGTAGGACACAGGGACAAAAGGACAGTAGGACAAAGGGACAGTAGGACACCCACCCAGCGGGGGCTGCAGCATGTCTCCGCTCCTTTCACAGCTTCCTATTGGCTGGATGTCGGCGGCGTCCACGAGGCGCCAGAAGTCGTTGGTGTTGTCGCTGCCGTCTAGACGCAGGCGCAGGCGCGTCCCCATCATGCCCATCACCGTGGCGATGCACACAGAGTTGGAGTTGCGAGGGTCTCGGGCCTCCAGCTTCATGCCTGACTTAAACTCGTTGGGGGGCGGGACTCTGGACTATGGGGGGACACGGAGACACCGTCAGTCGTCCAGATGTGGGGTGGTGCTGTCTTGGGTTGTCTCGGGGTGTTACCTGTCTGAAGCAGGCAGGTGAGGCTGCCGAGGACGAGGTTTCCCTCAGGTACTCCTCCCAGCTGAACGGTTCTGTCAGCAGAAACAAGACGGCCATTTATATTCAGAACCGGGTCAACGCATTCAAGATGGCCGCCACGACAAACACAACAAAAACCTTCAAACTCAAGTTAGACGAGTGTATTGAGCTAAACTCTGGTGTGGTAGTAGCTGAGAGTCCTTCAGAACTCCCTCTCGTTTAACCCTTTAAATGTTTAACCCTTTAAATGTTTAACCCTTTAAATATTTAACGCTTTAAATATTTAACCCTTTAAATATTTAACCCTTTAAATGTTTAACCCTTTAAATATTTAACCCTTTAAATATTTAAACCTTTAAATGTTTAACCCTTTAAATTTTTAACCCTTTAAATTTTTAACCCTTTAAATATTTAACGCTTTAAATATTTAATCCTTTAAATGTTTAACCCTTTAAATGTTTAACCCTTTAAATGTTTAACCCTTTAAATATTTAACCCTTTAAATATTTAACCCTTTAAATGTTTAACCCTTTAAATATTTAACCCTTTAAATATTTAACTCTTTAAATATTTAACGCTTTAAATATTTAACGCTTTAAATATTTAACCCTTTAAATGTTTAACCCTTTAAATATTTAACCCTTTGAATATTTAACCCTTTAAGTATTTAACCCTTTAAATTTTCAACCCTTTAAATATTTAACCCTTTAAATGTTTAACCCTTNGCTAACTTTAACCTGCATGCTATATAAAATTCTGCAGCTAAAGACTAACTTTTAGCTGCATGCTATACAAAATTCTCCAGCTAAAGGCAATTTTTAGCTACATGCTATACAAAAAGGCTGTAGCTAAAAGCTAACTTTTAGCTGCATACTATACAAAATGCAGCAGCTGAAGGCTAACTTTTATCTGGATGCTATATAAAATGATGCAGCTAAAGGCTAACTTTTAGCGGTATGCTATACAAAATGTTGCAGCTAAAGGCTAACTTTTAGCTGCATGCTAAATGCAATGCTGCAGCTAAAGGCAACCTTTTAGCTGCACACTATAAAGAAGGCTGCAGCTAAATGCTAATTACATGTGTACAACAGACAAACTCTAAAGTCTAGCTTTTAGCTGCACATGTATTCAACAGACTGGAGCTAAAGGCTAGCATTAGCTGCAAGTGTCTGCAAACGGTTTCAGCTAAAGGCTACATTTTAGATGAATGTGTGTACAACAGGTTGTAGCTAAAGGCTAGCTCTTAGCTGAATGTGTGTAAAACAGGTTGTAGCTAAAGGCTAGTTCTTAGCTGAATGTGTGTACAACAGGTTGTAGCTAATGACTAGCTCTTAGCTGAAAGGACGGAGGGTTAAAAACAAACCGTTGGATTTGTCGAGGGCAGAACCTGCTGAGATGCTGCTCCGTCTCTCCTTCTTCTCCTCTTTTGGATCTAAAACCGGACAAGAACCAGAACTCAGCTGAGTTTTGTTTACAGACGGATTTAAAACCTAAAAAACTGAAGAGGTTTACCTCTCTGAGGTGTTCGACCCATGATCCCCGTCACACAAGTCAGGACCTGAAGAGACTCTGAGAGACACAAAGACCCAAACAGAACCTGAAGAGACTCAAAGACCCAAACAGAACCTGAAGAGACTCTGAGAGACACAAAGACCCAAACAGGACCTGAAGAGACTCAAAGACCCAAACAGAACCTGAAGAGACTCTGAGAGACACAAAGACCCAGACAGAACCTGAAGAGACTCTGAGAGACACAAAGACCCAAACAGAACCTGAAGAGACTCTGAGAGACACAAAGACCCAAACAGAACCTGAAGAGACTCAAAGACCC
>NW_013953118.1:40592-42428 GCF_001266775.1 Austrofundulus limnaeus
GCTATAAAAATGCTGCAGCTAAAGGCTAACTTTTAGCTGCATGCTATAAAAATGCTGCAGCTAAAGGCTAACTTTTAGCTGCATGCTATGAAAATGCTGCAGCTAAAGGCTAACTTTTAGCTTCATGCTAGACATAAGTCTGCAGCTAAAGGCTAACTTTAACCTGCATGCTATATAAAATTCTGCAGCTAAAGACTAACTTTTAGCTGCATGCTATACAAAATTCTCCAGCTAAAGGCAATTTTTAGCTACATGCTATACAAAAAGGCTGTAGCTAAAAGCTAACTTTTAGCTGCATACTATACAAAATGCAGCAGCTGAAGGCTAACTTTTATCTGGATGCTATATAAAATGATGCAGCTAAAGGCTAACTTTTAGCGGTATGCTATACAAAATGTTGCAGCTAAAGGCTAACTTTTAGCTGCATGCTAAATGCAATGCTGCAGCTAAAGGCAACCTTTTAGCTGCACACTATAAAGAAGGCTGCAGCTAAATGCTAATTACATGTGTACAACAGACAAACTCTAAAGTCTAGCTTTTAGCTGCACATGTATTCAACAGACTGGAGCTAAAGGCTAGCATTAGCTGCAAGTGTCTGCAAACGGTTTCAGCTAAAGGCTACATTTTAGATGAATGTGTGTACAACAGGTTGTAGCTAAAGGCTAGCTCTTAGCTGAATGTGTGTAAAACAGGTTGTAGCTAAAGGCTAGTTCTTAGCTGAATGTGTGTACAACAGGTTGTAGCTAATGACTAGCTCTTAGCTGAAAGGACGGAGGGTTAAAAACAAACCGTTGGATTTGTCGAGGGCAGAACCTGCTGAGATGCTGCTCCGTCTCTCCTTCTTCTCCTCTTTTGGATCTAAAACCGGACAAGAACCAGAACTCAGCTGAGTTTTGTTTACAGACGGATTTAAAACCTAAAAAACTGAAGAGGTTTACCTCTCTGAGGTGTTCGACCCATGATCCCCGTCACACAAGTCAGGACCTGAAGAGACTCTGAGAGACACAAAGACCCAAACAGAACCTGAAGAGACTCAAAGACCCAAACAGGACCTGAAGAGACTCAAAGACCCAAACAGGACCTGAAGAGACACAAAGACCCAAACAGAACCTGAAGAGACTCAAAGACCCAAACAGAACCTGAAGAGACTCTGAGAGACACAAAGACCCAAACAGGACCTGAAGAGACTCAAAGACCCAAACAGAACCTGAAGAGACTCAAAGACCCAAACAGAACCTGAAGAGACACAAAGACCCAAACAGAACCTGAAGAGACTCTGAGAGACACATAGACCCAGACAGAACCTGAAGAGACTCTGAGAGACACAAAGACCCAAACAGAACCTGAAGAGACTCAAACACTCAAACAGGACCTGAAGAGACTCAAAGACCCAAACAGGACCTGAAGAGACTCAAAGACTCAAACAGGACCTGAAGAGACTCTGAGAGACACAAAGACCCAAACAGGACCTGAAGAGACTCTGAGAGACACAAAGATCCAAACAGAACCTGAAGAGACTCAAAGACCCAACAGGACCTGAAGAGACTCAAACACTCAAACAGGACCTGAAGAGATTCAAAGACTCAAACAGGACCTGAAGAGACTCAAAGACCCAAACAGGACCTGAAGAGACTCAAAGACCCAACAGGACCTGAAGAGACTCAAACACTCAAACAGGACCTGAAGAGACTCAAAGACTCAAACAGGACCTGAAGAGACTCTGAGAGACACAAAGACCCAAACAGGACCTGAAGAGACTCTGAGAGACACAAAGATCCAAACAGGACCTGAAGAGACTCTGAGAGACACAAAGATCCAAACAGGACCTGAAGAGAC
>NW_013953118.1:42859-45471 GCF_001266775.1 Austrofundulus limnaeus
CAATGTACTATTACTGCAGTATCTGTAGTATTACTGCAGTATATATAGTTTTACTGTAGTATATGTAGTATTACTGTAGTACAATGTACTATTACTGCAGTATCTGTAGTATTACTGCAGTATATATAGTTTTACTGTAGTATATGTAGTATTACTGTAGTACAATGTACTATTACTGCAGTATCTGTAGTATTACTGCAGTATATATAGTTTTACTGTAGTATATGTAGTATTACTGTAGTACAATGTACTATTACTGCAGTATCTGTAGTATTACTGCAGTATATATAGTTTTACTGTAGTATATGTAGTATTACTGTAGTACAATGTACTATTACTGCAATATCTGTAGTATTACTGCAGTATACATAGTTTTACTGTAGTATATGTAGTATTACTGTAGTACAATGTACTATTACTGCAATATCTGTAGTATTACTGCAGTATACATAGTTTTACTGTAGTATATGTAGTATTACTGTAGTACTGTGAGGATTCTGGCAGGAACAAACCCAGGGTGCAGGCAGGCTCAAAAGTATAACAAAAATTTATTTTTAAATAACAAAAAGAGGGCTGCTGGCAGCAAACTTACAGATACTGAAGAATAACAGGCACGAGGGGGAACAAAGCACGAGGAACCAGAACCAACACATGAGACACAACAATGATCCGACATCAGACTGAGACAGGACAGGGTTTAAATACACAGACTACTAATTACTAAACTGAAAACACCTGGTGAGAAACACGAGGGTGACAATCAGACAGATAGGGAGCAGCTGAGCTGTGACACACTGGGGAACACTGAAAACACTAGAAAACTAAGAAAATAAACACAGATCCTGACAAGTACAATGCACTATTACTGCAATATCTGTAGTATTACTGCAGTATATATAGTATTACTGTAGTATAATGTAGTATTACTGCAGTATATATAGTTTTACTGTAGTATATGTATTATTACTGTAGTACAATACACTATTACTGCAGTATTTATAGTATTAATGCAGTATATGTAGTATTACTTTAGTATATATAGTATCACTGTAGAATATGTAGTATTACTGTAGTATAGTGTAGTATAACTGCAGTATCTGTACTATTACTGCAGTATTTGTAGTATTACTGCAATACATGTAGTATTACTTTAGTATATATAGCATTACTGTAGTGTCTGTACTATTACTGTAGTATATATAGCATTACTGTAGTATATATAGCATTACTGTAGTATATATAGTATTACTGTAGTATATGTAACATTACTGTAGGGTATATGGTGTTACTGCAGTATAGTATTACTGCAGTATATTTAGTATCAGTACTATAGTAGAATCCCAGTACATTTAGTACATTTATAATTAATTTGCAGTTTTATTTATTTAGAATAAAAAGTTTTAGTATTTTTCATGATAAAGTTTTGTTTTATTTATTTTTTATTAATCAAACAAATAAGTTTATCCAAGCTGCTGAGAAGGTTCTGGTTCTGGTTCTGGACCCTGCAGGTTCTCACCAACAACTTTATTGAGGATTTATTTTATTTAATCTAAATAAAGAAGAACTGCTCCTGAGCAGAACTCGGCCAGCAGAACCTTTGGGTTCTGGTTCGGTTCTGGTTCGGTTGTAAACAGCAGCAGAAAAAGTCTGTGACGCATTTTGATTTGGGTTCTGAGCTCGTTTGGTGGGCGGGTCGGTCCTGGTTCTGCTACAGGCCGAACCCCGCGGACACCTCCAGTGGACCTGCAGGCTGCAGAACCGAACCGAGCCGAGCGGGTTTCCCCTCAGCTCCATCAGCAACAAACAGAAAAGAGAAATAATCTGCAGAGTTCACAGAAAGCCCCCCACACACCCCCAGGGTCCGCACAGAACCCAGAACCAGGCTCCGCGGTCCAATCACAGGACAAAAGAGCGCCGAACCGGACCGAGTTCTGCCTCGGGCCCGAACAGAACCTGAGCTAAAGGCTGCATAAAGCCCCGCAGAGAGGAGAGCAGTGATAGAGGAGCGGTACCGACCGTTGGACCGGGCTGGTTCCAGCAGAGACCCTGTCAGATGCAGGCCGCCATGTTCGCTGCAGCTCCGCGCATGTCCACTGCGCAGCTCCCAGACCAGGACCTGGACCCACCTGGAGGACTCACTCTGATGACACCTGTAAACAAATAATGACGTCATGTCATTACTGGATGTTTGGATCTAATTTCAAATCCAGATCCGGGTTTTCAAAGGTTCTGCTGAATGATGGACCTGAGATCTGAGGAGACCAGGTCTGGACTGTCTCATCTGGTCTGATGGAGGATTCTAGATGTTCTTCAGTCCTGGATGGAGCAGATGACCTAAACCAGCAGAAGCATCAATGCACCCCCATACCATCAGAGAGGCAGGTCTTTGAACAGTCTCATCTTTGAGATGTTTGTAAAAGAATTTCAGAAATGGATCRGTCTGAACACAGAACACAAACAGAACTTTGTTACTTCCTGTTTGGACATTATTCAGGTCCTTCAAAATAAAATACCCTCATCTTATAAAATAAAATCCCCTGCTTGTTATAAAACAGACTGAATCTGAATTCAGTGTTTCCTCAATTAGTGGAGTAAAGGGGAGGAGTGTGAGG
>NW_013953118.1:45858-54668 GCF_001266775.1 Austrofundulus limnaeus
CAATACAAATGTATAATATACAAAAATGCTGTGTGTCTCTTGGGGGCTCAGCCCCCCTTGTCCGTAAAACCTAGTGACAGCCCTGCTCATCTCCGACCTGAAGTTTGATGTATTTTTTTTTTTTATCACGGAGCCGCTGACTGCTGGCACGCACGCGCGCGCGCGGCCGCCTTCCCATTGGCTGCGCGCGGCGTCGCTCAGAGGAATGACGCCTTCGCCGCTGTGAGCAGCTGATGCTGAGGCTGGACGCTGCGCCCGCGGATTCGGGTCTGCTGCTCTCCGTCCGGATCCGGACCCAGTCGGACATTCTGGTGGTCGCATCACGAAGCGCGGGCCCGGGCTCTTTTCTGCCCGCCTGTCGCTCCACATGACGCCTCTTCATCCCCCCCTCTTCATCATCATCCTCACCCCCTCAGCTGCAGGTAGACCCCCGTTTTTTTTTTTTTCTGTTTTTGTCGGAGGCGCGCGGGTGACAGCAGCTTCATGTTGTCTGTGAAGGTCGTTGTGCAACAGAATGGTGCACGCGGGGTGGTGTGTGTGCACGGCTCGCTGTGTAGGCTGAGAGGCGCGTGGACAGCGATGGAATGGCGCTGCGCTCCGCGACGCAGCGACGGGAGACACGCAGTTCGGTGCAGAGAGAGCAGCATCAGCTACACACACCGCCCCTCCCCTCGCTGTCTCGCGCGTGCACACGCTCCTTCTCATGCACGCGGGATGCGCGCACCAGCCTATCAGTTTTACAGACGTTTTTTTTTTTTTACCGCCACCGAAGGCGAAGCGTCAACGGTTTTGTCCATTCGTTTGTCTGTTAGCAAAATGATTCACAGAAGTAATTCTAATAAAACTTTCAGGAAATAATCACTGGACTTTCCTCCACAACTGATTAATGTTTGGAGTCCATCTGATTCAAGATGGCCGCCACAGCTAATCCACTTTAAGAAACAGAAAATTAACCGAAACTCAATCAGTTTTACTGATACGGAGCTAAAACTTGGTGTGGTAATAGCTGAGAGTTAACACTAACAGAATGGGCTAAATCCGTGTTAAATCCCTGTATATCTGTTAGCAAAATATCTCATGACCCACTTGGCTAATTTTAATTAAAACCTTCAAGGTTTAATCACCAGATGCAAGTTAAGCAGATTAAAGTTTGGAGTCAATCTAAGATGGCCACCAAGGATAACTACCCTGAGCAAACACAAAAAATGCTCAACCATGAGTCAGGACCCTCAGGTTGTGACCTGAGCTTGGAGACAGATTTTGAGCCGATGAACACTGTCGCCAAAAGTTGTTGTCAGCCATCCTAAAAGTTACTAAATAATGTCATCGTCCAATTTGCATATTTGGATTTTTGCCAACAGTTGTGATCAGGGCTGTATTGTATTTAATGAAGGAGAAAAATGTGTGTAAAATCACTGGTGGGGGGTCTGGGGGTCCACCCCCAGAACATTTTGAATGAATTAGATGCCATTTCCTGCATTCTGGTGTCTTTTAACAGGCTGTTAAACAGCCTTTTACACAAGTAAACACTTGGTGAGTATCTTGTAGGTCAAGTGGAAGGAGTTCTCAAACATTTTGGGTCTGAGGAAACCTTACAAGAGTGAAAAATTCCAGGGACCCCCTCATAAAAGCCACGCTGCTCTAAAAATATTATTTCAATCCCTGAACTCCATGGGAATAAAAGAAAAGTGTCGTTTGCAGCTGGAGTGGCTGTGTGAGGCTTCAGGACTGGTAGAAGCAGTTGTGAGTGTTTATTAATTTATTTCTTAAAGCCAACAAAAACCATTAAAACATCAAAGGAACTCAATTATTGAATAATAAAGTTGCAAAAAGAAGAAGAAAAACATTATATATCTGTCCCTGTTAAAAAACAACTTCCTCCAAACTCTAACTCAAATTAGATCAAAACTATTCTCTATTACAATCAGTGTTGGGCATGTCAGGCACAATGTGTTAGCATGTAGCATCTTTAGCAGCTAAACTTCAAACTAAGAGCATCAAAATAAATGAAATAACACATAACAACATTTATATAACAAATACATAATATTACTACACATTAAATATGGTAGAGAAAGTATTCAGTGTGCATTGCCAATGCGATGCACACTATTGTGATTCGTTACCCATCCAAGTCATCTCAACTTTGCCATGCTTCTCCTCCTGCATACTTTGTCCTAGAGCTGCCGTTGTAATTTATATCTGTAAAGATCCTGTGCCAAATGATGGCTATGCCTTTTGGTGCCTGTAAAACTTATAGTTTTTGAAATATTAATGTTTAATAAATTATAATGGCAGTCAATGGGGCCTTGTAATGGTCCAATACTGCCCCATGCTGTACTCAACTTGGTACTGCACCATAGTTTAATATTTCAACTCAGTAGTTCAGTGTTTACAATACTAATATGATTGTATTTTGATGTTTTACTATAATATTGTCTTAATACTGCTCTATTGCTGTAATATATTGCAGTTTAGTGTCAACAATTGCATTGGCAATACGGCCTCTTTCAGCACACATACAAACCAACCACTGGGAGTACCTACTGGAGCAGCTCCTATAGCCTCATGGTGAACACTGTGGGCTTTCATGCTGGACATCAGGGTTCAATCCCAGCCATGAACAAACTATTTCATTAAACCTAAATATTTTCACATTGTCATATTGTCACACAATCACACTAATTACAAACACCTGCTAACTTGACAGGCACAAGCTGGTATAGATAATACATTTGAACTTGGTCACATTTCCTTCTGCAAGTGAACTGCTTCAGGCAAAGACATACTACATGGCAATGCACACTTGTTTTTACATCATAAAAACCCATGTCTAGTTGCTTTTTGTTGTTTGACTAACTTCATACAATATTTATAAAAATAAAAACCTGTTTAGATTAGATTAGATTAGATTAGATTAGATTAGATTAGATTAGATTAGATTAGATTAGATTAGATTAGATTAGATTAGATTAGATTAGATTAGATTAGATAGACTTTTATTGTCATCGTACAGAGCACAATGAAATTACAGTTCAGAACACTCATTCAGAAGAAGACAGAACATAACAAACATAGGAGAACAGGTGCTCTGGGTCATACAGCCTCAGACCTGCACAGAGCAAGGATCATCTTCATGAAGACATCATGAGGAGGCACAACCCTTAAAATAAAAACTAAAAACCACACAAGGGAAGATGAGGAAAAAAAAAACATCATATTCTATCAACAATGTGACACACTATGGTGTTTATAAAAAATAACCTCTGCATAGAGCAGATTTATTAGCCAGAGGAGTAAGTGAGTTTAGGGGTGTATCTGAAGCCATGAGTGTTGTATGCTTGTGTGAATATCTGAAGAATGAGCCCGAAGAATCTAGTCCACAAAACCAGCACAGCCATAGTTCAGAACATGGATGTTAAGTGTTCATTCTGTGCAGCCCTCAGCCTGCTCAGGAACCAGATAACACACGGGTGTGAGAGTGGGGAAGGTGTGAGGTAGACCCTCAGTCGACGTCAGCATCCAGGAAGAATTTAGTCCAACAACTGAAGGCCATGTAGGAGAGCCAGAGTCTGTAATCAGTTGTTTTGGGAACAGAAGAGACAGGCAGACAACAACAATTTTCCATCAGCCTTCATGTCCGCTGGTACAACTCAATATGGCGAATCCAATCAGACAAATAATGTGGACAAATTCCACCGAGCCATGCTGTCAGCTTTCTCCAAGATCAGTTCCATCTGGCCAGCAAAGTCCAGGAACCACAGCCGGCTTGCGACCCTCAGCAGAACCGCTTGCAGAACGAGTCCAGCTCACTCAAGGCAAAAGTCTGAGTGCTGATAGAACGGCAATCCTTCATAATGGTCAGGCAGCCAGGAAATGGTCCGAATAGCCACCAACACTGTTTTGTAGAAGACCAGGAGACTACCAAGCCAATCTGTAGAATCCAGTGATCGTCCGTCCATCCGTTTTCTGCAGCTTATCCGGGGTCAGGTCTCGGGGGCAGCAGCCTCAGCAGAGACCCAGACTCTCCTCTCTCCAGCCACTTGGACCAGCTCCTCTGGGGGAATCCCAAGGTGTTCCCAGTCCAGCTGAGAAACATAGTCCCTCCAGTGTGTCCTGGGTCTTCCTCCAGGTCTCCTCCCAGTGGGACATGTCCAGAACACCTCACCAGGGAGGAGTCCAGGAGGCATCCTAACCAGATGAACCACCTCAACTGGCTCCTCTGGACGTGGAGGAGCAGCGGCTCTACTCTGAGTCCCTCCTGGATGACTGAGCTTCTCAGCCTATCTCTAAGGGAGAGCCCAGACACCCTGCAGAGGAAACTCATTTCAGCTGCTTGKATCTGTVATCTCCTTCTTTCAGTCACTACCCAAAGCTCSTGACCATAGATGAGGGTAGGAACGTAGACCSACTGGTAAACTGAGAGCTTYRCCTTCTGGCTCAGCTCTCTCTTCACCACGACAGACCAGTACAACACCCACATCACTGCAGACACAGCACCAATCCACCTGTTGATTTCCTGCTCCATTCTTCCCCCATTCATGAACAAGACCCTGAGATACTTAAACTCCTCCACTTGGGGCAGGACCTCCTCCCTGAGGAACAATCCAGTGATGGAATCCAAATATATATCCAGAACAGAGCAGAACAGAGGTCTCACCTTTAACATGTCCTCCCATGGAAGAAAAAACTTCCAAGTTCCAAAAAATTTATTAAAAGACCAGCTAACCAAATCCATAAAAATAAAATTATCCATAATTTCTGGTTTCGGATGAAAACGTAGAGAAGGCTCCAAGCAGCAAAGCARGGAAGATAAGGAAGGGCAGGAGAGAAGGTAAAAGCGTCTTGCTCCTCCGAGAGCAAAAAAATTAAAAATAAAATAAAAAATGCTTTGAAATCACAGGTTAGAAGAACGTATAACTCTGGTTTTGACTGGCTGATTTGCTACGCATGATCCCGACTACCTTCACATTAAACCAATAGAAAACTAATAACAGTTTTGTGTCAGTCTTAGCGGTTAGCGTTAGCGTCCACTAATTTTTTTTTATCTGTTAAGTGATCTAGCATTAGCCGAGCTAAGGTTCATGTTTAGCAGTTTAGCAGGTAGTGCGGCTAACATTTTGGTTAGCTGTGCCCACCACTGAATATTGAGCTCAAAGTTGGGTGGTAGTTGTTGAGAGTCGTTCTCAACAAATAGATACACGAGAAGCACCTAGCCATCGTTTATCAACATGATCTTAAAKCAAGATCTTAAATTCTGGCGTTAAAACGGCGGCGAGTCATTTGCATTTTTTCAAGGACTGTTTGATCTTTATGTTTTCAGTTCCCTGCTCCGACTCTGGATTTTACCGATTSTCAGAGTTTACTCTTTATTTACGTTTGGACACCAGATGCTCAGTGATGGTGGTAACATTAATGCAGCTCATGTTGCTCAGTTTTAAACTGTTTTTTTCATCACGTCAACATGAAGCCGTCCTCCTCCTGCAGCAACAGATCTTTAACTGCGCAGCCATGCGTGGCCTCTACATCCACCTTTTTCTTCCCGTTGGAAGGATGTGTGGAGTGAACGCTGCATAGGAAAACGCCCACACCAGCACATGAGCCAAATCCACATTAAAGTGTTTTTTTTCTTCTTCTTTTTTGCTCTGCTGAATAAATCAGGGTTTTACAAATGGAGTTGGACTGACACAGAGAGGAGCTCTGGTGGCTCCGCTCCAGCAGTGTTTGCATGACAATAGAAGCATTATTAGATTTTTAATTTATGACGGGAGAAGAAATGA
Source organism: Austrofundulus limnaeus (assembly GCF_001266775.1). Taxonomy (NCBI): domain Eukaryota; kingdom Metazoa; phylum Chordata; class Actinopteri; order Cyprinodontiformes; family Rivulidae; genus Austrofundulus; species Austrofundulus limnaeus. The sequence goes on from NW_013953118.1 coordinate 51,639, forward strand.
ACCTGGAYATATTTTTTTCCTTTTAATCCAGGTGAAGTATTCATTATGATGTATGTAAATGTGAAATTATGTTAAAAATAAATTAGAAAATAATTAGTTATTACTCAGCATCAAAAGAATGGTAATAATGTAGCTAATTGTCTGTTTGTTTGTCTGTTAGCAGAATTTCACATTTCTAGAAGTRCATTCTCTTTTATTTTCAGAAAGCTTCATTAAAATCTGTTTCCTAGTTTATGAAATATTTTTGCTAACAGACAAAAAAGAAACATGCACACATCAGTTACCAATTTATGGATTGTTTGGGCTAACGAGCAGCACAGTAATAAAGGTTTTTGTTTTAATTTATTTTATTTTAAACATGGTAGGAACAAAAAAGTAAAACAAACAAAATAATAATAAAAATGAGTAATTGTAAATAATAACTTCAAAACAACTCAGTGTTATGCCAACTCTAACTCTTCCCTCCTTCCTGAGCTTGACTTATTTGTTAAAGCTCACCATTAAAAAACAAAAAAACACAAGCAAACCGTTAAAAACCTACAAGCTAAAGTTAGCAAACTGTCAGGCTAATCCTAGCAACCCCATAAGCTAACGCTCGGAACCCTACAACGTTTAAACTAGCAAACCTTCATGCTATTCCTAGCAAACCAACAAGGTAACCCTTTCAAACATTTACGCTAGCCTCAGCAACCCTACAAGTTTATGGTAGCGAAATGACAAGCTAATGCTAGCATATCAACAAACTAATGATTGAAAACCAACAAGTTAATACTAGCAGGTCCATGACCAAATGCTAACAAAGTGACAAGCTAATGCTAGCAAACCAACAAGCTAAACTTAGCAAACAGACAAGCTAATTAGCATATTAAGCTAATGCTAGCAAACCAACAAGGTAATCCTAGCAAAATGACGAACTAATGCTAGCAAACCAACAAGCTAATGCTAATAAACTGACATGCTTATAATAATAATAATAATAATAATAATACATTTTATTTCAAAGGCACCTTTCTGGCACTCAAGGACACCGTACAAAGAGTAAAATGTAACAGAAACAAATAAAATGTAACAATAAAAAATAGATAAAAATAAATAAAAAACAATGTATCTATATAAAATCTATGCTTATGCTTAATTTATGCTGCCTTGGTTAAATTTTTAGGGCTATAAATCTATAAATCTAATCTTCCAACTCATCCAGCATCAAATCCCACATCTGTGGTTCATCAGAAATACTCATTCTTTGTTCCAGATTCATTGCAAACACGCTGGATTCTACTGGAGCCAAAAATAATGATCCTAACCTCCTTTCACAATCTAATAAAGTAATGTGCTGTCAGTGTTTTCTCAGGTTTCTTTAATGTCGCTTTGTGAAAATCAATCTTGCCGTTTTTGGAAAGAAACGAGGCTATTTTCTTCTTGGATGCCATCCTTGGACATTTACATAATTTACTGTCTTTCACACCCTCTGTGTTGTGACAGAAACTCTAAATTATCCTGAAAACTCTTCAGGCCAGCCTTGAAGGTTTTGTCTGTTTGATTTTAACACCGTGTTGGTGTTAGCTTTGCTGCTGCTTGTCCACATTAAGCCATTTTTAGATGATCGATGATCTCTGCTTCAGTTAACATGAGGCAGATGGAGCAAACACTTTCTGTTGAGTCATGCTGAAAATAAGCTCACAAATGTCAAACTCAACACTAACTTCTGTCTCAACAATTTATCTGCAGTGGTGGGAACCGTTCTGCTAACGGAACTAGCTTCTCATTTAGCGGATTAGCTGTTTTGCTAACTTTGGAAACCCTTAGTTGACTGGTTAGCTTCCACTAAATTAGGTTCTGCTAATTTTAAGTCCACTATAAGATTTTGCTTTTTTTTAACCGAAAATGTGTAAATTCTTCAGTCAGCGTGTAAAACTCTGCTGTATTTGTTTTTCCTTCCAGRTGTGTCCAGGTGCAGCTCTGGATAAAAGCACAGTTATGGAATGAAGACACGATTAAATCCTAAATTCTCCCAGAGCCACRAAGTAAGAGACGTTTAAAGAAACCTTAAATATCTGAAGACAACGGGAGAAGAAGAGTGAYGATGGCGTGGAGTCGGGAGGCGGCCATGTTCCAACAGGAGTCTGAGGTTTGCTCCGTCAGCCGCCCAGCCAATCAGGAGTCTGCAGTCCCGTCCCTCAGCTGCTCGTCCAATCAGGAGGCTTCTCGTTAAAACAGAGGAGCTGGTTTCACCTGGAGGAGGAGACCCCGCCCCTCGGTGATGTGATGAATAAGTTTGAAGTCCTTGGCATTGTGGGAGAAGGTGAGTCGCTGAGTTTTAATTATTATTAWTAATTAATTTACTGGTTTCTGATTGGCTCAGTCAGAAGGAGGAGTTGGAGAGTTTTCAGGGTCTCTGTTAGTCCGGCTCTCTGGGAGGTGTTTCGTCACATATTGATGTAAATTCAACCCAGTTGAACCATATCTGGTTTTTGGTGTTTTTTGATGTTGATTGTATAAAATCAACATTAAAGTGCCTGTGACAGGCAAATTCTTCAAATACAAAAAGAAAACATCTTTCTATTTTAGAAACTTGCCATAATACACATGAGTAAAATTAAAACAGGAAGTGACATCAAAGGGGAACTCTTCAAGAAAAGGAACTCTCTGKTCTTTGTTTATTAAAACAATATTTGAACTCTTATTCATCTCTATGATAGTGACTAAATAATCTAAAGAAACATCAGATTATTCTCTACAATCTGTGCTGTTAGTTACTGTAGCAACACTCTGCTCACATGCAGACATTCCCCTTTGACATCACTTCCTGTTACTTTACATGTGAGTATCTCAAGAACGGTTCATCTCAGCGGTGTGAAATTTGTTTTGCAAAACCTTGTTAGTGTTATTTTTCCAAAAATGCATTCGTATCTAATACAAACATTTGATGTCACAGGCCCTTTAAAACCACGCATTTATGTGGATGTCGCTGCTTAATCCATTTGTTGTTTATTCTGTTTCAAAATAAAATCACAAAAAATGTTATTTTTC
>NW_013953118.1:54979-57228 GCF_001266775.1 Austrofundulus limnaeus
TTCAAAGATTGTTTATTATTTATTTTTTGTATTAATTCTCATTTGTTTACATTGTTCTGTGTTTTTCTGTCCTTTTGTAAATGGAAAGGTTAAAAATGACCGAAATAAATAAACATAAACAAAAAACACAAATATACGGCTGTTGTTTGATGGAAGTCACCAAAGAAGAAGAGTTAATTGTGGCTGAAGACTGATTAAACCCAGAAAATATTCCCTAACATATGGAACCTGACTCTGCAGAACTTGAAATATTAAAGTTATTATGTATACAGTAAAATCATCAGCTGTAAATAATGCAGAATATAAAGCCTGTCTTTGCTTTATAAAAGTAAAAATAATATTTTTAACTTTTTTCAATTGGTTTTTTCTAATTTATTAAAAAAAGATTATTTGTTTGTGTTTATTGTGAAACAGAAAAACAGAACGAACCGTACACGGTTTCTGCTCATCTGGTCTCGTTGGGTTGCCAGATAAGAAATGCCATCTCTTTGTATTGATTGCATTTTGGCCCAAATGATGGTGCGTGCTGAGCGAGGGGAGGGGGCGGGGCTTCCTGGACCAGCAGGAGGTCAGATGAGGTGTGGATGCTGCGCAGAGAAGAAGGATTTCACTCTAAAACTTGTTTATCTGGCAACATGAAATCTGAGCCCCTCCTCTTTTTAAAGTGCCTGTGGCATCAAATTTTTGTAATAAATATGAATGTGTTTTTGGAAAGAGAACATTGATAACACATTGCAAAACAAATTTCACGCCGTTGAGATGAACAGTTGTTGAGATATTTTCCTCTAAAGAAACAGGAAGTGATGTCAAAGGGGAATGTCTGCATGTAAACAGAGTGTTGCTACATTATTAACAGACTATAGAGAAGAATCTGATGTTTCTTAAGATTATTTTGAATCATTATCAGAGAGATGAATTAGACTTTAAATAATATTGTTTTTAAAAAAAGACTAGAGTTTCTTTTCTTAGAGTTCTCCTTTGACGTCACTTCCTGTTTCACTTTGCTGAGCCAAATTCACGAGAAAATAGGCCAGTTATGTGACAAAATGGGTAAAATCATGTTTATTATGCTAATTTTCTTAAATATAAAGATGTTTTCTTTGACTTTTTGTATTTGATAAGCATGTCACAGGAACTTTAAAGTTGTTTTTCTCTTAATGCCTTCAAACCATCTGTCTTCTCTGTCCAAACATGCTGTCCTCAGCAGACTGTGTCCCTGAGGTGTGGGACAGCTGAGGCTGTCTGTGGACAGGTGCTGTAGTTTCTCTAACACAGAACCAAACATGGAAACAACAGGCGAGCATCAWTGAACAAAGAAACTACAGAAACAAGCTCGTCTGACAGACAAAGCTCCTTTTCTTGGCCTGTTTCTGACAGAATCTGCAGCTTCAGCTCWGCTCTGCTCTGAGTTTCGGCTCGGTTCAGATCTGGTCCCAGGCTGTTCTCAGAAAAGTCTCGGCTCGTCTTCTGTTTGTTCCTCCTGCAGCTCAAAGGCCAGCGGTCCTCCCACTGCCAGCCTGGTGAAAAGTGACACGTTTCAGCAGCACAGATACGAAAACTTCATCTCATTCTGCCTCACAGAGACAGTCCTAATGTCACGAGACGGGTACCACTCTGTGCTGGGACCACTCTCAGCTACTACCACTTCATCCTGCTGGACTGGACATGATGAGTGGACAGGGACATGTCTCCAGGTCCTCTGGCGTCCCMCTCAGAACAAAAATATGACTTAAAGAATCATCAGTGACGACACTGTCCCTGAGGGAGACGACCAATCGTTTGTCGCTATGTGTCCCTATGAGGGACTGGGACATGTCCTGGTGTCTCTGAGACATGTCCAGGTGTCTCTGTAGTGGACTGGGTCATGTCCAGGTATCACTGTAGTGGACTGGGACATGTCCAGCTGTCTCTGTGGTGGAAAGGGACATGTCCAGCTGTCTCTGTAGTGGACTGGGACATGTCCAGCTGTCTCTGTGGTGGAATGGGACATGTCCAGCTGTCTCTGTAGTGGACTAGGACATGTCCAGGTATCTCTGTAGTAGACTGGGACTTGTCCAGCTGTCTCTGTGGTGGACTGGGACATGTCCAGCTGTCTCTGAGGTGGAATGGGACATGTCCAGCTGTCTCTGTAGTGGACTGGGACATGTCCAGGTATCTCTGTAGTAGACTGGGACATGTCCAGCTGTCTCTGTGGTGGACTGGGACATGTCCAGGTGTCACTGTAGTGGACTGGGACATGTCCAGGTATC
>NW_013953118.1:58574-61080 GCF_001266775.1 Austrofundulus limnaeus
GTGTCTCTGTGGTGGACTGGGACATGTCCAGGTATCTCTGTAGTGGACTGGGACATGTCCAGGTATCTCTGTAGTGGACCGGGACATGTCCAGATATCTCTGTAATGGACTGGGACATGTCCAGGTATCTCTGTAGTGGACTGGGACATGTCCAGCTGTCTCTGTAGTGGACTGGGACATGTCCAGGTATCTCTGTAGTGGACTGGGACATGTCCAGCTGTCTCTGTAGTGGACTGGGACATGTTCAGGTGTCTCTGTGGTGGACTGGGACATGTTCAGGTGTCTCTGTGGTGGACTGGGACATGTCCAGGTATCTCTGTGGTGGACTGGGACATGTCCAGGTGTCTCTGTGGTGGACTGGGACATGTCCAGCTGTCTCTGTAGTGGACTGGGACATGTCCAGCTGTCTCTGTAGTGGAATGGGACATGTCCAGGTATCTCTGTGGTGGACTGGGACATGTCCAGGTATCTCTGTAGTAGACTGGGACATGTCCAGGTGTCTCTGTAGTGGACTGGGACATGTCCAGGTGTCTCTGTAGTGGACAGTTGTTGGTCTCCAGCTCTTCTTCTCTGTTTGTTTTGATGCATGTATGAATCATGACGTCACGTCTGATGTTCTGATGTTTCTGTTTTTTACAGGAGCGTATGGAGTGGTGCTGAAGTGCAGACACAAGGTAAGACTTCCTGTTTGACCTCAAAACTTTGATGCAGAGACGCATTAAATCATAAAATTAATGCGTAACGTCTAATGTCCAGTTCAGAAGGACAGCTGGGTGTAAAAAACTACAAACTGCGACACAAAGTTTATTCTGTAAGAAGTGAGAGCGCTTTGTGAAAAGATGGAGTGTGAAAAACAATCCAACAGTTTGAGACTGAAAAGTTTCAAAGTAAAAAAAAAAACTAAAAACGTTTTGTTTTAAAACTCTGCTGATCAACAAACAGACCAACAACAAACTTGTCTTGCATTAATAGTTTTGCACTCAGGTTGGGCTTTAGTTGTTTTCCTGCTCCCAGTAGGAAGCAGGAAGTGAGTTGGACAGGCAGGAAGTGATGCGCAGGGAGCGCGCTGCTAAATGGGTCACCCTGTCAGAAGTGTGCAGCAGACCTGCGTGTGACCGAGGCAATAATAGGATTTGAAACTCGCTGGGCTTAAACCCAAACCGGCGACACGCAGAAGCCTCCGACTGCAGCACAAAGAAATTAATTTCTCTTTTTTCTTTACAGAACATTTAATTACAGCAGSGAGCAGCTGCCAGGATCCGTTCTGCCACTTGCTGTTGTATTAGCATATGTGGGTGTTTGGATGGAGGCTTATGTGTTATCTTCAAGATGTGTTTTAGGGAGTGACAACGTTACGTCCCACACCAGTCTCCTGCCRGTACCAAGTCACCGGGTGGTCCCTGGGAGCTCACAGAACCTGCTGATTAATCACCTCTGAGAACCATCGATTACAGCTCAGAGTTCAGCATTAAAGTGCCCGTGACATGCTCATCCATGAAATACACAAAGTCAAAGAATATATACAACACATGATTTGACCCGACATAACTGGCCTATTTTCTTTTGAGTTTTCCTCAGCTGAAGTGAAACAGGAAGTGACATCAAAGGGGAACTCTTTGAGAAAGAAAACTCAGTTTTTTTGTTTATTTAAACTATATTATTTGAACTCTGACTTTTTCTCATCTCTCTATGAAAATGATTAAAATAATGTAAAGAAACATCAGATTCTTCTCTGTGTTGTTTTTGTAGCAACGCTCTGTTTACATGCAGACATTCCCCTCTGACATCACTTCCTGTTTCTTCACACACAAATATCTCAACAACTGTTCATCTCAGCGACATGAAATCTTTTTTACAAAATGTTATCGTTTCCAAAAATATATTCATATTTATTATAAAAAATGATGTCACAGGCACTAACTAAAACCATCTTCATAGATTTGAGATTTTATTACCTGAACTTGGTGTTGGATGACTCTCAGCTACTACCACATCAGACACTAGCTCCACAGCTCTGACGCTCACCGGCTGCAGCTGCTGTAAGAAAAGTGTGAAATTTCTGTTTCAGTCTCTTAGTTCTGACTGTGTACTGAGGGGTGGGGGGCAACAGGCAGAGGGGAGTGGGTCCAACAAAGAACCGTGAAGAGCCACAGACTGACCCAGAAACTCAACACAAACAAAAGACCAACCAGGACAGGAACTGAAAAATAAAATAACAAAATAAAGTCATAAACAGCTATAAAAAGTTCTGATAAAATGAACTGAAGAACACAGAAAACAAACAGTAAAAAATGAATAAACACAAAATACTACAAAAAATACACAAACTCAGATCCTGGCAGTTTGAGGCAGAAAAATTGGACTCATCTGCAGTCCTGACAAACTTCTTGTTGATCGGTGCAGCCGTTTCTGTGATACAAATGACCAAAAATCACTTAAAGAAAAAAAAAAACAGTATGAAAACAATAAGACCCCGGCTGTGTGTGTGTGTGTGTGTGTGTGTGTG
>NW_013953118.1:62555-64177 GCF_001266775.1 Austrofundulus limnaeus
CTTTAACATTTAGTCACAACATTAAAGATTTAACATTTAAATTTAACATTTACTAAAAATGAGCAAAAAGTAAAAACAGTGAGTTAAACAATGAAAATAAAACTTAACACTCAGAAAGTGAGCTAAATATTAAAAATATGTTGGTGACACTTCTTTAATATTTTATTTTACACTCAGAGCCACATTGTTAAGATCTTTGACTAAAAAAAAAAAAATAACAATACATGTAACAAGACCCCATCAATAACAAACTGTAAATCTCTTTTACTTTCATGGAATAAGAAATTTGAGGCATATTTTGCTCTAATAAAATAACAATTGTTACTTAATATTCATTCATGCAGTAAAGTGAKCTGATTTAAAACAGATCGTTGGAGGTTTTTATTTTCCAGAACCTCAGTGAGTGTTTGTTGTCTCACATCAGAGCTGTAAATCTTTATGTTTGCAGACATGATGGTTCAGTGTGTGTCATCCTTGTAAAACAGCTGGTTTGTGTGATGAAGAGGTGACACGCAGCTCCTCCTCCTCCTCCTCCTCCTCGAGCCGACAGTCTGACCTTCTGCAGACAGAAGGACGAAGCAGCACCAGGAGGAGGAGGAGCTCTCTGGGCTGTGATGTCATTATATTTGAACTCCTGAAGGGGAGCGTATCACCCACCTGGCTGCAGACCACAGTGTGAAACACAGAAGAGACGTAGTTCTTGCACCTGCTTTGGACGTTATCATCCATTAAATGGACGTTATTAGCCGTTATCAGTCCCATTGAATGGCTTCAGACTGTCAGCTGGTTAATATGAGGCATAAAGCCAGTAATATTARAGACACTAACATGGGCTATGATAAAGTAGACCGGACTCTGGCGGTAGCAGATYGTTGCATTCCAACGTATAKGGCACTGGTAACCCACTAGGGGGCACTGTCGGGACATTCTGAAGCCATTCTATGGGACTGATAACCGCTAATAACGTCCATTTAATGGACTGAGAACATCCGAAGYGGCTGGTTCTTGGTCCTGTTGGGTCTCTGATGACTTCCTGTCTCCACAGGAAACCAACGAGCTGGTGGCCATCAAGAAGTTTAAAGACAGTGAAGGTGAGCGGAGGTTCAGGCTGCGTGTGAGGCGGCAGCAGGAACGTCTTGACGTGTGTGTGTGTGTGATCCCCACGCAGAGAATGAGGAGGTCAAAGAGACCACGCTGCGGGAGCTGAAGATGCTGCGGACCCTGAAGCAGGACAACATCGTGGAGCTGAAGGAGGCCTTCCGCAGGAGGGGGAAGCTYTACCTGGTCTTTGAATACGTGGAGAGGGTAACGTCCTCTGCCTCTGCGTGCTGCTGCAGCCGTTCTGCTGTAAACTTGGAGGATGTTGTTGACTGCTCAGTTTAATGTAAAAAAAATGTCACCATGGCAACACTGAATCTGTGCTGCTGAGAGTAACGGTGTTTCCCACTGTGTCGCCAGGGTGACCAAGTATTTAATCTGTAAAACTCACTATATGGATGATGGTGGATGGATGATGATGGATGATGGATGGATAATTGATGGATGATGGATGGATGGATGATGGATGGATGGATGGATGGATGGATGGATGGATGGATGGATGATGGATGGATGGATGGATG
>NW_013953118.1:65711-67161 GCF_001266775.1 Austrofundulus limnaeus
TCAGTTCTTCAGATGTCCTCAAACTCTGCGACTTTGGTGAGTTTTCAGATTTTAAACATTTAAAGAATATAAATAAAAAATAAAATAAAACTATTTACTCTTAAATGAATTAGTGCTTTTTTAGCTTCTAGCTGGCATGTTGGGTTTCAGTTAGCAACTTGCATATTTTGGGTTTTGACTTTTAGTTAGCATTTGCTACTTTTAGTTAGCAGCTTGTTACTTTAGAGTTTAGCTACCATTTTGTCACTCAAAACAAGTGTTTAGCTATTTAAAGTTAGCAGTTTGCTACAGTAGATTCTGGCTACAGTTTTTCAATTTAAAGCTAGTGTTTTGCTACTTCTTGTTACTTTTACATTTTAGCTAGCCTTTTGTTACCTTTACTTAGCAGTTTCCTACTTTGTATTTTAGCTAGCTTGTTGCTACTTTTAGGTAACAGCTTGTTGCTTTAGATTTTAGCTAGCATTTTGTCACTCAAAGCTATTGTTTAGCTACTTTTAGTTAGCAGTTTGCTACAGTAGATTTTAGGTACAGTTTTTTAATTCAAAGCTGATGTTTTGCCACTTCTTGTTACATTTTAGCTAGCATTTTGTTACCTTTAGTTAGCAGTTTGCCACTTTGTATTTTAGCTAGCTTTTTGCCATTTTAAGCTTGTGTTTACTTACTTTTAGCTTGCATTTGACCACGCTTAGCTGTCAGCTGGTTTTAGCTTCTTCATCAGAGTTCGTTAAACTCCACATTCTCCCTGAGTCTCTGCTGAAAATATAGTTTATCTTGTTTTGTTCTTTTTACTTGTGTCATGTTTTCCTGTCAGTCTGTCCTTTAGTCCCGCCCACTTCCTTGTTTGTTGTGATAATCCCACCTTTAATAAGTTTTCTGCCTCTGGCTTGTTTTTCTTTCAGCACCAGAGCTGATGTTTTAATTCAGGCAGCTTTAAAGTCGTGTTAATAATAGCTGCTTGTTCCTCTTTAAAACACAGTTAAATATAACTATAGGCCACAGTTTTTAGGTGTGTGTTCCAGTTTTGGATGAGGRTTTGCAGAAATCTCACGGTCAGTTAGCGCTGAATAATTGTGATCCCTGTGAGTCAGCTGGGGTGAGATTTGTTTGTTATTCACTGTTGGAGCCACCRCTCTGTTTATTGTGACTTTTTCTTGCCTAAACTGGACTTTGAGGGAGCGGTTCTGTCCGACCTGCAGTCACATCATTAGTGCGGTCACACGACGCCTCAGAACTCGTTTCTTCTTCTTCTTCTGTTGTTTCTGCGTCGCTGCTGAAACTGATTCATTATTTCCATCTGCTTCAGGTTTTGCTCGTAACCTGTCTGAAGGAACAGATGCCAACTACACAGAATATGTTGCCACCAGGTGGTACCGCTCACCTGAGCTGCTGCTGGGGTGAGTGTGTGTGTGTGTGTGTAGGGATCAGTGTATGTGACTGAGGTTCACGAAGC
>NW_013953118.1:67287-68935 GCF_001266775.1 Austrofundulus limnaeus
CTCTGCACTGCACTGGCTGGTTCTTATTCATTGTATCACTAAAACAAAGTCTGGTAACAAATCTCCGTTGTTAAAATGTGTTATCTTTATTGGCCCTACAAGTTGAAATTAATCTGCGATTGTTCTTATCTCGTCATATTTCAAATAAATCTTTTTTTTTTGACAAAGAATATGATAAACATTCTGTCCTTTAGTAGAGTGTGTGATTTGTAACAACAATCTGCTCCACAGTTTGTTCTTTTATTGAGTCTAAAACACCTGAGGGGCTTTGCCAAACAAAAGCCATGAAGAAGAAGATATCTGCACCCTATCTTGGTTGTGTCTTGAACTTGGGTGAGTGTGTGTGTGTGTGTGTGTGTGTGTGTGTGTGTGTGTGTGTGTGTGTGTGTGTGTGTGTGTGTGTGTGTGTGTGTGTTTAAACACAGGAGGAATTCATTCTATTTGTTTAGATAAAATTAAAATCACAAATTAAGGACTGTATAAAAGATCATTTTTTCTGATGATATAACTACAGCTGATGTCAGCACTGATTCTTTATTTAAAACCTTTTCAAAATATTAAATATTCACAATATTTTCTTTGTAGAAACACATTTAGATCTCATCTGTTCCTTTAGAAACTTTGTTCTCTTTGAAATCTCAAATGCTGCTCTTTGCTCTCGTTCTTCTGTTTTAGCTTTTGGCTACTTTAAGCTTCAAGAATTTTGGTACTTTTAGCTCTTAGCCAGCTTTCTTTAATTGGGGTTCATCCTTTACTACTTTTAGTTATCATTCTGCCACTTTTAGATTTTAGCTATCCTTTTGTTGTGATTTAGGCTTGTAGCTTTTTGCTACTTTTAGCTTTTAAAAAGGATTGTACTACTTATTAGTTAGCCATGTGTGATTTTAGCTTTTAGCTAGCCATTTGCTACTTTTAGCTAGCCTTTAGTTAATTTTAGGTTTTAATTTCTATTTTTATCTTTCAGTTTTTTAGCTAGCTTTTGGATATTTGTAGCTTTTAGCTAATATTTGTAGATTTACGTAGCGGTTAGGCTCTGGTGGCACAGTGGTGCAGTGGTTAGAGCTGCCACTTCATGTTCTCTCTGTGCACCTGTGAGTTTTCTCCAAGTAATCTGGTTTACTCCCACAGAAATCTTCGGGTTCAGGAGGAACTGGAATCTAAAAACTAAAGTTTGTCAAAACTGATTGATGATTTTCCTCCAGAGAGAAAAGAAAAAGTCTCAGAGTGAATTCTGCAGTTTTCTCCTCTGAATCATTTTCATGTTCAGACATTAGATCCTGAAACCTGGGATCAAATATTGTGTTTCTTGTGTTGTTTTTGCTGCTTGAAACGTTCCTTCGGCTCTGAGACAGCTGAGCGTCATCTAGCCTTGGTGCTGTGGCTTGATTTAGAAAACTGCCCTGGAACATTTACTAAGACAGTGTTTGAATGCCTCCCACTCAGATCCTCTCGCTCCTGTGCTGCTCTGCTGCCAGAACTCTCACCAGGATCCTTGGTTCTGTTCCCTCAGAGAGCCCACTTCTCCACAGAACCGTTAAATTCATGGTTTCATTTCAGCCAACCAGAGATCAGCTTTAAATAAACCACTGGTTCTAATTACAGCTTTATTTATTTATTTATTTATTTATTTATTTATTTATTTATTTAT
>NW_013953118.1:68945-73882 GCF_001266775.1 Austrofundulus limnaeus
CCATCCATCCATTTATCCATCCATCCATCCATCCATCATCAATCCGTCCATCCATCCATCCATCCATCATCAATCCATCCATCCATCCATCCATCATCAATCCGTCCATCCATCCATCCATCCATCCATCCATCCATCCATCCATCCATCCATCCATCCATCCATCCATCATCAATCCATCCATCCATCCATCCATCATCAATCCGTCCATCCATCCATCCATCCATCCATCCATCCATCCATCCATCCATCATCAATCCATCCAACCATCCATCCATCATCAATCCATCCATCCAACCATCCATCCAACCATCCATCCATTCATCCATCTATCTATTCATCCATCATCAATCCATCCATCATCCATCCATCCATCCATCCATCCAACCATCCATCATCCATCCATTCATCCATCTATCTATTCATCCATCATCGATCCATCCATCCAACCATCCATGCATCCATCCATCCATCATCAATGCATCCATCCAACCATCCATCCATCCATCCATCCATCCATCATCAATCCATCCATCCATCCATCCATCATCAATCCATCCATCCATCAATCCATCCATCCATCCATCCATCCATCCATCATCAATCCATCCATCCATCCAACCATCCATCCATTCATCCATCTATCTATTCATCCATCATCAATCCATCCATCATCAATCCATCCATCCATCATCGATCCATCCATCCAACCATCCATGCATCCATCCATCCATCCATCAATCCATCCATCCATTATCCATTCATCCATACATCCATACATCCACCATCCATCTATCCATCCATCATCAATCCATCATCAATCCACCCATCAACCATCCATCCATTATCCATTCATCCATACATCCATCCATCCATCCATCATCCATCATCCATCCATCCTTACAGTGAGTTTTAAATACTTGGTTGGCCACCCTGTCAACACAGCGGGGATGGATGGATGGATGGATGGATGGATGGATGGATGGATGGATGGATGGATGGATGATTACTCTTCTATCCTAATCATATTGGGAAACATAAAAATGTTGATCAAGCTAAAGTTTAAGAGCCAGGAGGCTGAAACATATATTTTTTAAAGTGGTCAGTGTTCCCACATGGAACTTAACATGTTTGTTTTTTATCTGTGGGAGAAAACCGGAGTACCTGGAGAAAACCCACATGTGCACAGGGAGAACATGTTCAACCCAGAAAGACCAGGAGGCGGTGCTGTGAGCTGTTAGTTGGTAACATTAGAATTCTCCTAATATAAGGTGTTCATGTGTCTGTGTRCGTCTCAGGGCTCCATATGGAAAGGCTGTGGACATGTGGTCGGTGGGGTGCATCCTCGGGGAGCTGAGTGACGGACAGCCTCTGTTTCCTGGTGAAAGTGAAATCGATCAGGTTGGTAGATCCAACACAACAAAAGAAGAACTCATTTACTGTCTTACTGTTTGCTGAGATCACAGCTCAGGGTGAAGGACTGAGACAGGGTTAGAGACGGAGACAGTTTGAGACAGCTGAGGCGGCCATCTTGAGACGTTCAACCAGTGGGGTTTCACACTTTAATTATCTGTAAAATAGGAATTTGTTGTAGTCTTTTTCTAACTGAGGAGGATTCAGATGTTGGATAAACAGGTTTCTGTGTTTTTACCTGCAGCTCTTCACCATTCAGAAGGTTCTGGGTCCACTTCCTGCGGAGCAGATGAAGCTGTTCTACAACAACCCGCGGTTTCACGGGATAAGGGTAGGAAACCTCCTCTTCCTCTACCTTCATGTCTACATCCACGCTCCTCTGTGGCGGCGCTCCCAGAACCACGACCGAGACGATCGCTGTGACGGGCGCTTCAGTTTAGCAGCAGGAGAAAATCTCCCAGAAGGCTTTGCAAGATAGTTATTTTTTGTGTGTTTTTTATTTTGTTTCATGAGATATGAGAGCTAATCTTTACTGGCCGAAACACTGAATGTAGTAAAATAAACATTCAKGATAGATGTTTGTTTAGGTTAGCTTAACTAACCACTAATCCACTAAGCACGAATCTTAGCATAGCTAACGCTAACCGCTAAGACGACTGTCGGTTTACATCTAAAGACCAGTGGACCGACACAAACCTGTTGTTAGTTTTCTATTGGTTTAATTAGAAGGTGGGCGGGATCACCTGAGGCAAATCGTCCAATTCAAACCAGCGTTAGCTCTAACTTGTTATACTTCCAGTTTACCCCTTTCAGAATAAAAGCATTTCTTTGATTTAGTTTGTATTTTAATAAATATTGTTTGAAGTTAGTTGAACAACAAATAGCAAATACTATCTCTACCATCTTTTACATTTAGTCAGTTTTTGTTAAATGTTCKTTTATTTAATTTCAACACTCTTACTTTGAAGTTTAGCTGCTGATGCTACATGCTATACATGGTGCCTGACAAGTCCAGCGCTGCTCTAAACAGCAGAGTTTTTATTTAACTAGGGATAAATGGCATAAAAATTAAGATTTACATTGTAAATTTTTTGTGGACTTAAAATTAGCAGAAGCTAATCAGTCCGCTAACAGTTTCCAAAGTTAGCAAAACAGCTAATCCACTGAACGAGAAGCTAGTTCCGCCGTTAGAGTTTAGCGTCACTGTGCAGATCAGAAAACAGGCGACGAAAATAACCTGTAAAAATATTAATTTAACGTTAACGGTGTAATGTAGCAGAACTAGCACTAACACACAAACACTGTTTGTTTGTTTGTTTGTTTGTTTGTTTGTTTGTTTGTTTGTGTCCCAGTTTTCTTCAGTCACTCACCCGCAGACGTTGGAGAGGAGGTACCAGTGCATCATGAGCGGTCTGATGTTGGATTTAATGAAGGTAAAACACAGAAACACACAAACTTCCTGCTTTTATAAGTCGTCCCTTTCACAATAAAAGMCTTACTTTTAAAGAAGAAACAGAGGAAATGTTGTCAGACGTTTGTGTTTCTCCTCAGAATCTGCTGCTGCTGAACCCGACGGAGCGATATTTAACCGAGCAGAGTTTGAACCACCCCGTCTTTCAGCCTCTGAGGCAGGTGGAGCGGGAAAAACCTTCTCCCACCTCTCCGAACCCGCCGCGCTCCTCCAAGAGGAAAACCCATCACCACGGGGAGAACACGGTCCCTACGAGGTCCGGACTCCGGCTCTTTACTCTAGTTCTCATTTAATCATTAAATATATCAACGTTTTTGTTTTTTTATTTGTTTTTCTTGATTTTTATTCCTGTAAATCCTTGTTTTTCAGTGTTTTCAGTTTGTGTATCAGTAGTTTACTGTAAGTTATTTATTTTCTGTTCATCTGTGCTTTTGCTCAATGTTTACCTGTTTTTCCTGGTTGTCGCGTCACATCACACCTGTGCAATTTATAATGAGCACACCTGGTCTCGTTCAGCCATCACCTGCCCTGTAGATAAAAGCTTCTCGTGTTCATCGTACCTCTGGAAAAGATTCAGATTTCAGGACGGGGAATAATTTCCCGCCTCTTTCTCTGCTCCTCCAGGAGTCACAACAAGAGCTCGAGCCGCCGCTCCACCAGCAAAGAGTGCTCCAGCCTCCCTCGCCACGGGGACCTCCATCACCTCAGCAACGAGAGTTTCCTGAACGGTAACAAGCCGGCGCCGTCCAGCCTGAGCCCCACGCTCCACCCAAAGGGCCAGTACTTGTCCCAGACCCTGAACCGCTCCGCCTCCTCCAACAAAGACCTAGCTAACAACAACCTGCCGCACCTCCTCAGTCCCAAAGAAGCAAAAAACAAAACCGAGTTTGATTTCAATTTGGGACCATCGACAAAGTTAACGGATCAGGGACACGGAGCCAAGTACAGCCTCAGCAAACCGAGCTCCTCTCGCTCTCAGCAGCAGCAACAACAACAACAACAGCAACAACAACAGCAACAACAACAACAACAACAGGCAGGACGACACAACTTCCTTGAAAATAAAACCAACACGCTGCAGTCTGGAGCAGAGAAACAACATGGCCGCCATGCCCACAGCATGGCCGACTCCGCCCACGGCTCCATGTCCTCCTCTTCCAAAAGTTCCGCCTCGTATCTCAGCCTGTCCAAGAGCCACGGCGCTCTGAGCGACGCCAAATCTGTGGGCAACCTCAGCGACGGGCGACTTCATCCCGACGACCTCAACGCCAACATGGCAGCTGTTCCAGGACCAGGTGCCCGCTTCTTCCCTGCCAGCTGTTTAGACCTCAATGCCCCTCCAGGTCCTCCGGGACCCCCCGGCAGCCCCTCTGCCCGACACAGCGATCGGTCTGGACACAGCCCCGCCTCTCGGGGCAGCGGGAACATCCGCATGGAGAGCAGCACTCTGGACTCCTCCTCCAGACACAAATCCAGACACAAAACTTTAGCTCCAGGTGAGTCTGAGATTGATTGATTGATTGATTGATTGATTGATTGATCGATTGATTGATTGATTGTTAGTCGGTCATGTTTTTAGATGCTTTAAACAATTCCACAGATTCTCCATGCACTGAACTCTACCAGATCTTAAAAGGTAAATAAATCTGAATATTATCTGCGTAAAATGAAACAACCCATTTTATTTCTTGAAAATGGAAGCCAGCGAAATCAAATAAAGACAAAATAAAATGGGGCCCAGTATGGAGCCTTGGGGTGCCCCACATTTAATAGGAGCGAGCCTGGTAAAAACCAGATCCTTGTCCTTCACTTTGCTTCGTACAAGGGTCTGGACTCTCGGCTATAAAGAAGCGATTCTTGCTGGAGGCGTGGCCTCTGCTGAAGTTTAAAATGATTGGATCAGTTGGCTGCGACGTATGTCGCTATGAAGGAGGCTAAGCTAAGAAGCTAACCGGAAATTGCGTGTGCTGTAAACCAGTGGTTCCCAAACTTTTTATCTTCTGACCCACAAACTATCCATGGCAAAAACTTGTGACCCCAAATATTACTGGTC
>NW_013953118.1:73892-80706 GCF_001266775.1 Austrofundulus limnaeus
GGTGTACCTAATAAAGTGGCCGGTGAGTGTAAATACTTATTTATATTTATTTTGTGTTTTTGTAATAATTATAGGGAAAATATTACATCTGCAATTATTTTATTACCCTTTAAATTGATTTCTGGAGATTATCCAAGGTGCTTCATGACCCATAATTGGGTCCCAAGCCCAACTTTGGGAACCAAAGTGCAGTGGTTCCCAAACTTTTCAACTTTTGACCCACAAAATAACAATAACAGAGACCTGTGCCCCCAGCTGTTTTTGGATGATAAACATTTGTGTCAGGTCAACAAAACATGGGCAAAGTAACAATATTTTTATACTACATTTATCCATTTTAAATACACTAACCTCACTCTGTAAAAACTAAGGCAAAAATGTAATTAATTCAGAAAATCTTTTCAGGACCCCACCTTAATGTTTTGGGACCCTACTTTGGGTCCCGACCCCAACTTTGGGAAACACTGCTGTAAACAACCCTACTGAGAGGAGAAATATATAGAGCTGAATGAGACGACTGTAAATGAGAGCTGCTGCTTTGTCAGACAAATTTATTTTAATTTGAAGTCTTATCAACACAGACTGGCTTCATTCACTTCCTCCACTGCTGAATGCTAAAATAACTAGCAGACACTGCGCAGAACATAGACGTCGTTCAAAGTTCCTCCTTCTGTTCTCTGATTGGCCCAGATGAAATTCTCCTGAAGAAACCCTTGTCTGTAGGTTCTTCAGACCCAGACGGAGCAGTGAAGGAAACCAGAATTGAGCAGAACTGTGTAGGAAGGCAAGGACCAGGCTAAACAGGAGCCTCTGTGGAAGAAAACGCTTCTATTTGGACAGAAAAACTTCTTTCATACGAGTTGGACTCAAACCATTAAAGAGCCGTGCCTTTCACACCAACAGACTGTTCCAAACATGGTAACAAAATTTCATGATCCACCGGGTCAAAGGCAGCAGGGAGCTCAAGAAGAAGTTACTGTACGTGATGTGTTAGCTTTCAGTGACTGCTGAGGGTCCTTAAACAATCAGAACAAAATTTAAACAAAAAAGAAACTAAAGTTTACATCTTTTAATCCACTTTATTCATAATTTCTAGAAAAACCAGCACTGCAGACTTTGACTGTACTCTTCTCTCCAGAAGATGCTGGAGCTCCAGAGCTTTTGGACCCAGGAGGACCAGCGATGCCCAACACCCACACCCTGCCATCTCCACACGAGTCTTATCACTACGGACTGGGCTACACCTCCCCCTTCTCCTCTCAGCAGCGACCTCAGCGCCACTCCATGTACGTGAGGAGGGAACGCCATCGACCGCATGTGCTGGAAAACAGCAGCATGGCGGGCTTGCCTCCGCCGGGGCAGGCCATCCCGACCAGAGCCAGCAGCCTGCAGCTCCTCTCTCCTCAGCTGCAGCACCGGACCACCCTGACCGGACACTCCGTGAGCTCCTCCAGGGAGGACTGCACCGACGACATGACGAGGGTTAGTGACGGAGAACAGAAACATTCATCGTTTCATCTGGTACTTCCTCATTTTACATCAGGTGTTTGAGGGGATGCTCCTGTCTCCATGGTAACACCACTGTGATGTGGACTCATTCCATCTGAGTCTGCAGCTAAGACACTGACTGCAACTGAGTTTGATGTCTTGTAGTGAAGAGATAGTAGCATTAGAAGGGTTAGAAAGGTTAGCAGAGTTATAAATGTTAGCGGAGTTATAACCGTTAGCAGAGTTATAAATGTTAGCAGAGTTATAACCGTTAGCAGAGTTATAACCGTTAGCAGAGTTATAAATGTTAGCAGAGTTATAAATGTTGGCAGAGTTATAACCGTTAGCAGAGTTATAACTGTTAGCAGAGTAATAACCGTTAGCAGAGTTATAACCGTTAGCAGAGTTATAAACATTAGCAGAGTTATAACTGTCAGCAGAGGTATAAACATTAGCAGAGTTATAACTGTCAGCAGAGTTAAAAACATTAGCAGAGTTATAAATGTTAGCAGAGTTATAAACATTAGCAGAGTTATAACCATCAGCAGAGTTATAACCGTTAGCAGAGTTATAAACATTAGCAGATTTATAACCGTCAGCAGAGTTATAAACATTAGCAGAGTTATAAACGTTAGCAGAGTTATAAATATTAGCAGAGTTATAAACGTTAGCAGAGTTATAACCGTAAGCAGAGTTATAACCGTTAGCAGAGTTATAACCGTTAGCAGAGTTATAAACGTTAGCAGAGTTATAAATGTTTGCAGAGATATAAATGTTAGCAGAGTTATAAACGTCATCAGAGTTAGAAACATTTAAAGAGTTAGCAGTGTTAACAGAATTAGTAGTGTTAGCAGCGTTAGCAGAGTTAGTAGCGTTAGCAGATTTAGCAGCATTAGCAGAGTTAGAAACATTTAAAGAGTTAGCAGTGTTAGAAGAGTTAGTAGTGTTAGCAGAGTTAGCAGTGTTAGCAGAGTTAGCAGGGTTAGTAGCATTAGAAGAGTTAGCAGCATTAGCGGAGTTAAAACATTTGAAGGATTAGCAGTGTCAGCAGAGTTAGTAGTGTTAGCAGAGTTAGCAGTGCTGGCAGTGTTAGCAGAGTTAGCAGTGTTAGCAGCATTAGCGGTATTAGCAGAGTTAAAAACATTTGAAGGATTATCAGTGTCAGCAGAGTTAGCAGTGTTAGCAGAGTTGTAGTGTTAGTAGTGTTAGCAGTGCTGGCAGAGTTAGCAGTGTTGGCAGAGTTAGCAGTGTTAGCCGAGTTAGCAGGGTTAGTCGCGTTAGAAGAAWTAGCAGCATTAGCAGCATTAGCGGAGTTAAAAACATTTGAAGGATTAGCAGTGTTAGCAGTGTTAGCCGAGTTAGCAGGGTTAGTAGCGTTAGAAGAGTTAAAACATTTGAAGGATTAGCAGCGTCAGCAGTGTTATTAGTGTTAGCAGAGTTAGTAGTGTTAGCAGAGTTAGTAGTGTTAGCAGAGTTAGTAGTGTCAGCAGAGTTATTAGTGTTAGCAGAGTTAGTAGTGTTAGCAGAGTTATTAGTGTTAGCAGAGTTAGTAGTGTTAGCAGAGTTAGTAGTGTTAGCAGAGTTATTAGTGTTAGCAGAGTTAGTAGTGTTAGCAGAGTTATTAGTGTTAGCAGAGTTAGTAGTGTTAGCAGAGTTATCAGTGTTTGCTAACAAAAGCTGATAACCAACTGCAAAAACTGTGTTCCATTCTGGAATATAACCTTTATGATTTAGCCACAACTTTAAAGATTTACTTTTTACATTTAGATTTAAGATTTAACATTTAAATTTAGCATTTAGTAAAATTTAGCAAATAGAACAGTGAGCTAAATACCAATAAAATGTTTATACTCAGAAAGGAAGATAAATAATGAAAATGTGTTGGTTACATTTTATTTCACACCTGTTTCCAGGTAAAGTGCACATCTGTCAGAACTTCCTGTAACAGATGTGGCAGGTTGATCAGATATTTAGTTTTCTTTAACTCAGCTCACTCACTGACTTTAAATATTAAATGCTTTTTTGTGCACTAAAGCTGCGTCAGTGGAAGTGTGTGTGTTATGAGTTGCGTGTGTGTTGGGACTGTCCGTGTCACGTTGTCCTCTGCTTCACTGCTGCTTCTCCWGTCTGCTTTGACCTGCACCTGTCCGTCTCCCCAACAGAGTGAGCAACCCCCTAAAGACATGAGCCACCCCTGTGCCCCCATCAAAGACTCTACGAGGGACAACTCAGCTGCTTTTCACACGCAGCGCTCTAAAAACGAGGTCCGACCCACCGGTTCCTCCCTGACGCACAGCTCGTCTCTCTAACGGCTGGTTTCTGTAGCGTTCTCCTGTTTATACTCAGGCTTCACTGCATGCTGGCGTTGCTATAAATGTAGCTTCACTGAAAAGCTGATAAACTGTCCCGTGTTCAGGCAGTGGGATTACCTGAAGACACTGAAGCACGTTGTTTACTCAGCGTGGTGTGTGTCTGTTTCATCAGGTCGGGATGTATCACGACCCTCATGGCGATGACGGCGGCTCTGCCAAGGAGAACCGCATGATCTTCACCGAGTCCATGCCTCGAAGAGTCGGCAGTTTTTACAGAGGTGAGGACCAGGAATCACAGAAAAGCTCCGAGTCGGATTCAAAGATTTTAACCTGTAAAAACCCGACAGCCCTCAACTGTGGCTCTGTGATTGATGGCACACTGTAGTGACCACGGCGGGTCCAAAACAACCAGAACAAACGATAAACAAAACAACAACTCACCAGTTAAATGTCTTGTTATCCACTTTGATTAAGAACATCTAGAAAAACAGACATTTATTCATAGAAATATGTTGAAAACAACTCATTAAAACTTCTAGTCAATAAAAAAGAGGTGGGGACACGAGTCACACGACTTGGACTCAAGTCAGCCTCGAGTCATTAATATTATGACTTTAGACTTGTCTTGAAAAAATGTTCAGACTTGTGACTTGGCTTAGACTTTTACACCAATGACTTGGACTAGAATTGGACTTGACCCTGAGCTGTAGCAGAGTTAGCATTGTTAGGAGTGTTGGCAATGTTAGCATAGTTAGGAGCAGTAGCAGAGTTAGCAGTGTTAGCATAGTTAGGAGTGTTGGCAATGTTAGCATAGTTAGGAGCTGTAGCAGAGTTAGCAGTCTTAGCATAGTTAGGAGCGGTAGCAGTGTTAGCATAGTTAGGAGCAGTAGCAGAGTTAGCAGTGTTAGCATAGTTAGGAGCGGTAGCAATGTTAGCATAGTTAGGAGAGGTAGCAGAGTTAGCAGTGTTAGCATAGTTAGGAGTGTTAGCAGAGTTAGCATAGTTAGGAGCGGTAGCAATGTTAGCATAGTTAGGAGAGGTAGCAGAGTTAGCAGTGTTAGCATAGTTAGGAGCAGTAGCAATGTTAGCATTGGTAGGAGAGGTAGCAGAGTTAGCAGTGTTAGCATAGTTAGGAGCGGTAGCAATGTTAGCATAGTTAGGAGAGGTAGCAGAGTTAGCAGTGTTAGCATAGTTAGGAGCGGTAGCAATGTTAGCATAGTTAGGAGAGGTAGCAGAGTTAGCAATGTTAGCATAGTTAGGAGTGTTAGCAGTGTTAGCATAGTTAGGAGCGGTAGCAGAGTTAGCAATGTTAGCATAGTTAGGTGCTGTAGCAGAGTTAAGGCTCCCACATACTCGGGCGTGCTGTGTGCGGTCCATGAGCCACGCGGACTCTGCGCATATTGTCCACGGATGTTTGAGACTTCATATTCGAGCGTACTGACCGCCTGACAAATTTTTTTAATTTCTCTCAATTTTAGTCATGATGTCAAGGATGAGGAGGAAGAGACAGTTTAGCTTTAAAACAACAAAATAAAAAAAATGACAAGAACTACCTTGCAGGATCTGAGCTATTTCCTCCCACACAGAGCCGGCTCTTGGCATAGGCGAACTAGGCGTTGCCTAGAACGCCATCTGCTGGAGTGGACGCCAAACTGCAGAAGAAAAAAAAGGTTGTTGTTTGTAATCCCTGGTTGTAACTCTTTCAGCGCCCCTTTCAATTAGCTTTGTCTTCAAAAACAGTAATGATGTATTGCAGGAAAAATTGGAATAATCTATAAATTATTAAGGAAAAGGAAAATAACTGAAAGTTTTTGACGTAGTTATAGTTCAAAACAAGTAGCTCTAACTGTAACTGGGGTGAAAACATTCAGCATTCAGCATGCTTCCAGTTTCCAGGCCTCAGCTCTCCTTCTGATCCACAGCCAAGAAGATAAACAAACTGAATCCTTCATGCTGGATTTTGTTTCTCTGTGAATCGATCTGAAGACTTTTCAGAGTTTCAGTCATGTTCTCTCCTCCGTTTCTCTTCAGTCCCCTCCCCCAGACCGGATAACTCCTCTTCTTTCCACGAAGGTGTTGGTCAGGGTCGAGGACCCGTAGGACCCGTTGTAGCTGGCGACCCGGGTGGCGTGGCGAACCACTCCAAACGCCAGACAGCTTTTGACTGGTGAGGATTATTGATGCGTCGTGTTCAGTTCGTTACATCGGATCTGTTAGTTTTCAGCCTCATCGTTTTATTTTAGTCATTTCAATAAATTGCTGTTTTCAAAATAATCTAGTGGCAACAAAAGATTTTGCTTTAAGAATTGCATTGTTTTCAGTTTCTCACAGTTTATTAGTTTACTCTCCTATATATGTTCAACAGCAAATATAACAAACCTAAATGAATAAAATCATGAGCTAATCATGTGAAATCGTTACTCGTGTTCTGCAGGACGGCTGCAGAGGCGATGGTCATGAATCCTCCTGAGCCAACCAAAGAGAAGGAGAAACAAGGATTCTTCAGATCCATTAAAAAGAAAAAGAAGAAGTCACAAATAGTAAGAAAACCCAGACGTTTAGTTCAGTTTGTTTCTGTGGGACTGATGATAACATCAGAGTCCTGAAGGGTCTTATTGTCACAGTTAATGATGATAAGAATATTAGACTCTGCTGAAAACAAGATCACCAACATTCAGACAGATTATCTGCTAACCAAGATGTTAGCTTCACTAACCTCTAATCTGCCAAACAAGAATTTTAGCTAGGCTAACGCTAAACAGATACAAAGTTTAATGAAAGCTAACGCTAACMGCTAAGATGACTGATGGGACTGACAAGTTTGTATTTTCATAAATATCATTTGAAGATAGTCAAACTACAGTTTCTCTACCWTATTTTATACATGGTCAATTTTTGTAATTCTTAAATGTTTGATTTCTTTTTGATGCTCTTAGTTTGAAGTTTAGCTGCTAAAGATGCTACATGCTAACACACGCACTGACCGACACATCCAGCACTGCTCATAAGGGGGG
>NW_013953118.1:80806-82222 GCF_001266775.1 Austrofundulus limnaeus
AAATAGAAGTTAAACACTTTGTGAATTTTGTTAGTGGACTTAAAATTAGCAAAACCTAATTTAGCAGGAGCTAACCGTCTGCTAACGATCTCCAAATTTAGCAAAAAGGCTAATCTACAATTTCAATTAAAAAAACTTTATTAACGAATAAAATAGAACAAAAACTGCTCCTTCACTAAATAAGAAATAAGTTCTGCTTTAGTGGAACTGTGCCCACCACCTCAGATTACAACACAGATGATGAAAATAATCTGTAAAATTATTACTCATAAAAAGTGCAGCTAAACTCAGATCTGTTTTTTTCTAAAATAAAGTAGATCTGTTGCTCAAAACAGAAGAGGATGCTGGATTTGAGGTTCAGTTTAGCCTTTGTGTTTCACAAACTGTTAATTTTTTATGTATCGATCAAATAAATGAATTTATTGATGTTTCTATCAGAGCCAAGTGTTTCCTGAGAGGATCAGCAGCTGCAGGTTTTATCTTTTCTCTCAGAATCTGTTGAACGTTGTGGCTGTGCGTCTTCTGCTCCACAGACCGACATGGAGGACGGCAGGAACCCCAGCATCAAGAAAAGCCTTTTCCCCCTTTTTAGCTCTAAGAATAGCTTAAAGCACAACTCAGCTGTGAAAGTCCTGCCTGTAGTGGCCTCTCCTCTGGTCCAGCACCAGCCTGCTGCGCCCTATCCTGCCTCACCAGTAATTTCACCTCTCCAGCTGCATGTCGACCTCCACTCAGCTGCTCCACTCAGCTGCTTTCAGATCCTCTCAAACCTCCGATGCTTGACTGGATTTCACTTGTTTTTGTTTTTGTTTATGGGCTGAAGCTGTGCATCGTTTGTCTTGCTGTGCTGAATGCCTCCTGTCGGCGCTGCAGCRTGTCCCGTTTGTCACGCCTACATCACATCAGTCATTGACATGTTTAAAACAGAAACAGAAAGAAGCTTTGCTTTAATCCTGACTGAATAAAAAACTACGGTGCAGTGTGAGGGTCAGAATTAGGACTATTGTGCACCCAGCGGTTAAATGTGGGCCGGCACCGGGAGGTGAGCGTCTGACGCTGACAGACGAGAAGCAGAATGTGACCAGCATGACTCGGCTGCTCACACACTTTATTACATGTGTATAAAAACAGAAAAAAAAACTTTATCGAGAAAGCACAACAAAAGTATTAAGGCCCGACTCAGTTTTCTTCCTTTATAATTACAAAAATAAAGTGTTTGTGAATAAATAGCAGAATAAAAACACATTACTAGAAGTTGTAAAATTACAAAAAAAAAAGTTTTTAATGAGAAAATAGCTTCAATAAATTTATCAAAATCTGATATGAACAGCTCGACCTTGTCATATTGACTTTATTCTCATATTATTGTAACTTTATTCTCATTATTATTATGACTTTATTCTCATATTATTATAA
>NW_013953118.1:83271-89657 GCF_001266775.1 Austrofundulus limnaeus
TTATTACTTCTTTATTCTCATATGACTTTATTCTTATACATTTGTTCGTAGTGGTATGATTTTATTCTCAAACTATTTTGACATTCTCATTTTATTGCAACATTATTCTTATAACATTTTCATATTATTTTGACTTTATTCTCAAATTGTTGCGAACTTTATTCTTATAATTTCAAAAATATATCTTATCTGGCACTAATAGTCTGTTGTGTTTTCTTGATAATATTTTCTAGACATGCGAGTCACCAGCCTCTCCAGAGCTGAAGCACATGAGAAGTCTTCTTCTTCATGTCTGCTGTGCCGGCCTCTCATTATTCAGGTCTTATTTGGACCCTCACACTGCATCATAAAAACAAGTTAGATGCTTCAGAAAACATGTCGCCTCAGAAATGAAAAGTGGGTCAAACTTTTATTTGGGTTCATCTCTAATTAAATCTACTTTTTAATTTCTGAGGCTTTTCCCGTTTCACAAACAGCTGATTGACTCTTTGAACCGAGTTTTGAGTCAAAACGTCTCAMGTTGTCGGAGCAGGAAGTCCTGCAGGAAGTCCTGGTGTCTCCATCTWTCACCCAAAGACTCCAACTACCCTCAGCTACTACCACGCAGAGCTTTAGCTGATATCTTTAAAAATAACTGAGTTTGAGACGTTTTTGTGTTAGCTAATGTTAGCCAAAGCGGCCATATTGAATAAAGTCATAGGTCAAATGTTTTTCTGAGCGCTTAAAAGAACTGTCTGCCTGTTAGCAAAATATCTCATAAACCGTTGGACAAAGACAGGGTTTCCATTTCTTCATGCAGACATCCATCAATGATTATTCTTCATGTTGCATGAGACGTGTGAAGAAAAATAAAAAACTATTTTAATGATTTGTTTTTAATAATATTTGTGTTTTTGTTTGTTTTCTCTCGTCGTCAGGTGAGCGGAAACGGACAGGAGCACCTGTCCCTCCAGAGGAGCTCCAAGTCCTCCTCTCACCACAGCAGCCGACGGAAAAACCGCGAGCGATCCAGAGACCGGGACCGGGACCAGAGCAGGGACCGAGACCGGGACCGGGAGCGCGAGAGAGAAAACAAGAGAGAGAGGGAGAGGGGGCGAGAGAGGGACCGAGTCTCTGATTGGCCGTCGGACAAACAGGTGGACTCTCACTCCCAGGTACCTGCTCTGGTTTGTTTCATTCCTCAGTTTTGCTGAGAGGAAAAGACTAAACTGAGTCCCGGCTGTAAACTTTCCCTCCTCCAGAGCCAACCGCTGAAGTCTCTCCGTCGACTTCTTCATCTCTCCCCCTCCTCCTCCTCAAACCAGGGACAGCCCCCTCCTCCCCCACAAGACCTGCGCTTCCAAGCCCCTCTGCCCAACCCGCCCCAGCCCTCCTCCAAACCGGGTTACCCCGAGACCCGAGGGCACACGGAGGGCCGGAGCCACTCGGGGGTCAGCAGCTCCGGCCAGCCGAAGAACCGCAAGGCCAGCTACCCGCTACCGGGACAGATCGAGTCCAGCTGGCACGTGTCCGCCCTGCAGCGAGTGGAGGGGGCCCAGTTCACCCCGGAACAGCTGGGCATCAAACCGGGTCAGAACGGTCCCACCTTCACCCGGGCCTCCCGCACCAGGATGCCCAATCTCAACGACCTGAAGGAGACGGCTCTGTAACGGGTCCAGAACCGCTCGATCCTGGATCCTGGACTAAAACCTCACAAGTTCTCCATCAGTTTCCTGTTGATCCTCGTGAAACCTTCAAAGACCAGACAGGCCCGTCATAACGGTACAAGAAAGAACCCGGGTCCTCTCAGGACTCTGGACCTGGACCAGAGGAACCCGAAGGGGGACGCCGGCCTCTCTGCTGCCACCTCCTGCTCACACGGCGCCGCTGCAGCGACAGCGGCCGACAAACTCGGAGGGTTTTCAAACTCTGATCTTTGATAACAAAAAAACAAAAGAGAGAAAGATTTATATCATTATTTATTAAATATTTATGTTTTCAATTCAAGGATATAAGCTATAAATGACAGCATGTAGGGAATATTTTAAGGTCATTTTGGATTAAATGTGTAACTGCAAGAGCTTTAGTTTCAACAGAGAGATGAATAGATATTTATGTGTTAATATAATAAGTCAAGAAGAATATTTAATAATGATGAATGTCCCTTTTTTGGTTATTTATGACGTTTTAACAGATTTCTTTCCATTGTGTTATTTTTTACAATCTTTTCCCGTTGATCTCATTGAGGAGAAGAAACTGATGGAAACCTGAATCTCTGAGGAGGTAGAAGTCTCACCTGTCTGTCTGCAGGGTTCAGTAGCAGATCTGTGCTTTACATCCACTTATTGTCACGTTTTTTTAAAAAAACTGAACCACTTTATGAGTTTGTTTACCGTGAAAACAGCTTCATGCTGCCATCTTTGAGTTGTCTGGAACCGTCCAGAGACAGACGGACCTCTGAGGTTTGAACGACGACGACGCTCGGCTGCGAGGTGGACCTCAGCTAAGACCTTTAAGAGCTTCAAAGGATAAGTCTGGCTTTATTTCTTCTTGTACCTACATTTAAAAGAGAAAAACAGCAGTTTTTACTGCAACCGTCCCAACGATCAGAACTGAAGAAGGTTTTTATATAAAAAGTGAAACTTCTTCCAAAAAACAAGAAAGGAAACCAGTTATTATCCATCAGCAGGTCACAGTAAACCAGGTTTTCTCCACATTCTCTCATGAGAAACGTTTAGGCTTCCCTCAAGGAACCCACATCACCGCTGCCTTTCATGAGCTTTAAAGTGCCTGTGACGTCCAATTTTTGTTATACATATGAATGCATTTTTAGAAAGAGGACATTGATAAAATATGGCAAAAGAAATTTCATGTCGCTGAGATGAACAGTTGTTGAGATATTTGCCTGTGAAGTAACAGGAAGTGATGTCAGAGGGGAATGTTTGAATGCGAACAGAGCAGTGCTACAACAGCTAACAGACTGCAGAGAAGAATCTGATGTTTATTTAGATTATTTTGAGTCTATCAGAGAGATAATGAGTCAGAGTTTAAATATTGTTTCAATAAACAAAGACCAGAGAGTTTTATTTGTTAAAGAGTTCCCCTTTGATGTCACTTCCTGTTTCACTTTGGCTGAGCCAAGTTCAAAAGAAAATATGCAGTTATGGGACAGAATGGGTTAAATTGTGTGTCTTATTCCAACTTTCTTGAATATAATGATGTTTTCTTTGACCTTTTGTATTTGAAGAATATGCATGTCACAGACACTTTAAACTGAGAACTGTTGTTTTAATCAGTTTATCGTCTGAGTTTGGTTAGTATGCTACATTTTAGCTCAGTAAGGTGGGCGGACATTTTGAATCTGGTTGACTCTAAAACTTCAGAATATTTCTGGAAGTTTCATATAAATTCATCCACAGAGACGTAGGTTTTTACACGAGCGCCCGCCTTTCATGGCGGCATGCAATAAAAATAAAAGTCTTAGGGTCCGCCCCTTTTCTCCCTCTGTTCTGATGGGACAGACCAATAAGACCAGACTTATTCTGTGACGTTTGTTTACATTTCTGCGCCTGTGCCATTGTGTTTTTTTTTGTAAATTGTTTTTTTAATATATATATATATATTTACTCATTTTCAGCTGTCATGATCAGGGAGGATTGTTTCCTAAAGCATTTACCTGGAGTCATGTGGACCACCTATAGAAATGTTATTTAAATCTTAAAGACGATTTGTGGCCTCGACAAAAAACAACTAAATGTTTGTCAGAAAAAAATTAGATCCGATTTAAACAAAAGTTCAGACTGAAAGCAATAACAAGACTGAAACATGAGAGAGCCCTAAAGAACACAGGAGGTCCTGAAAACCATTAAGTGTGTCAATAAAACCTGAGCACGACTCAGGACCTGAACAGGACTCGGTACCTGAACACGACTCTTAACCTGAACACGACTCGGTACCTGAACACGACTCTTGACCTGAACACGACTCTTGACCTGAACACGACTCTTGACCTGAACACGACTCTTAACCTGAACACGACTCTTGACCTGAACACGACTCGGTACCTGAACACGACTCTTGACCTGAACACGACTCTTGACCTGAACACGACTTAGGACCTGAACACGACTCTTGACCTGAACAGGACTTGGTACCTGAACACGACTCTTGACATAAACACAAATCTTGACCTGAACACGACTCAGGACCTGAACACGACTCACTACAACAGCACGGTGAACCTGTGTGAGTCAAAACTGCTGATGATTGTTCTGGTCCGACATGATGACAAAGCTTGCCTTGATAGAGACCCGAAGCCTTACACTCAGCTCACTGACAACATTATGAAGGAAACAGAGGCTTAAACACACACACACACACACACACACACACACACACACACACACACACACACACACACACACAAGAAGACAACTTTTTGTTCCCAGAAATGAATGTGAATCCTCAAACATAGTTTCTTTTCTCATGGAGCTGTTTTCCTCTTCTGACAGGGTGTAAATAAAAACGACTGTATGGAAACCCAAACGTCATTTAAATACCAGAGGGTCTCATAATAAATGTCACCTGTACATTTTTGAACATCTCCGATTGGTTTGTTGCACAGAAACGACAAGAAAACATGACGGACACCTGGGTTTAATCAAGGAAACAGTTAGAAAATACAATAAAGAGCACAACACGCAAAGCATCATGGGAAAATCTGTGGAAATGTTAAAGGAAACAAAAAACACAACAGTTACTCAGTAGAAGTTTGTTCCTGGTTTATACTCATTTAGTACCGGGTACTCTGTAAGTATAGGTTCATATTACAACCCAGTTCTCATAGGGACCTGGACTGGGACAGACCAGGTACGCACCAGAAAGTACCAGGTAAGTACAGACTAGACACAGTTTTTCAGCTTCAATATTCATAAATAAAGACTTGGTGGACTCTGTCGGGGTTTTGTTCACTTTTAGAACCTGTGATAGACCAGATCAGGTTTATAAAGTCCTGAAAACAGAAAGAGTGAGGACTTTATTTGACTTTTGACTGCAACATTTAGCAGATGATTGTGATCTAATCCTGTTTTTGGAAATTGAAGTAGGATGAACCAAACCAAAGACTTTTAAAAGAATAAAGACTTTCAGTATTATCGTACAGTAAAATATTTCCCTCTAGCTCACAAACCTGTAGCTACATGGTCCATGGGAACGCTCTCGCTCCTCATTAATGCTTTGAATTTATTCTGTCTTGTTACAAACGGAGCGATCCTTTGAGAACTGGTCAAATGAAAGCCTCAGCAGGAAGCTGCTGGCTGAAGAGAAGCTTGTTGAACATTTCAAACAAATTAATTCATTAGGAGTGTGTCAGGTGTAAAACAAAGAGTTTGGTGTTGAATATTTTAGGATCAGCTTGTTACTCAGGGGATAAAAATCACAAACCAGACAGGTTTAAGGGGCAGTGTTTGGGGTGGGGTGGGGGTGGGGGGGTCACATGCATTTCTTCATGCAGGTCAGCAGCTCCAGGCGCAGAGCGATGCGGGTATGCCAGCCCAGAGGGAGGATACGGACGTAACGAGCCACGATGGGTGGCCGGAGAAGATTCTGGACCGAAGCTGAGCGGTCAGAGTTTCCATAAAACACCTGAGGACGAACAGGAAGTGGACTTCAGGATGAAAGACCAACAACCTGCTGCCTTCAAAACTAACATTTTTACAACGATAACATTTTTAAAGGTTCATTCTCCTCACTGTTCTGTTGGTTTACTAAAGGAAAAGTGTTTTTAGCCTCACTGTACCTCATTATACCTCATTATACTTCATTATACCTCATTATACCTCACTACACCCCATTATATCTCACTACACCCCATTATATCTCATTATCCCTCACTGTACCTCATTATACCTCATTATACATCACTGTACCTCATTATACCTCATTATACCTCATTATACCTCACTGTACCTCATTATACCTCATTATACCTCACTGTACCTCATTATACCTCATTATCCCACACTGTACCTCATTATACCTCACTGTACCTCATTATATCTCATTATTCCTCACTGTACCTCATTATACCTCATTATACTTCATTATACCTCACTGTACCTCATTATACCTGACTGTACCTCATTATACCTCACTGTACCTCACTACACCCCATTATATCTCATTATTCCTCACTGTACCTCATTATACCTCATTATACTTCATTATACCTCATTATACCTCATTATACCTCACTGTACCTCACTACACCCCATTATATCTCATTATTCCTCACTGTACCTCATTATACCTCATTATCCCACACTGTACCTCATTATACCTCATTATACCTCACTGTACCTCACTACACCCCATTATATCTCACTACACCCCATTATATCTCATTATCC
>NW_013953118.1:90113-93282 GCF_001266775.1 Austrofundulus limnaeus
TCATTATACCTCACTGTACCTCATTATACCTCATTATACCTCACTGTACCTAATTACACCTCATTATCCCTCACTGTACCTCATTATATCTCATTATCCCTCACTGTACCTCATTATACCTCATTATATCTCATTATACCTCACTGTACCTCATTATACCTCACTACACCTCATTATACCTCATTGTGCCTCACTACATCTCATTATACCTCATTATACCTCATTATACCTCACTACACCTCATTATACCTCACTACACCTCACTGTACCTCATTATACGTCACTGTACCTCATACGTCACTGAATCACATTATAACTCATTACACCTCACTGTACCTCATCATACCTCATTGTACCTCATTATACCTCACTGTGCCTCACTACACCTCACTGTACCTCATTATACCTCATTATACCTCTCTGTACCTCATTACACCTCACTACACCTCACTGTACCTCATTATACCTCACGACACCTCACTGTACCTCATTATACGTCACTGTACCTCATACCTCACTGAACCTCATTATAACTCATTACACCTCACTGTACCTCATCATACCTCATTGTACCTCATTATACCTCATTCGTCACTGTACCTCATTATGTCACTGTACCTCATTATACCTCTTTATATCTCATTATACTGTACCTCCTTATACCTCATTGTACCTCATGCATCACTGTACCTCACTGAACCTCATCATATGTCACTGTACCTCATTATACTCCACTGTACCTCATTACACCTCACTGAACCTCATTATACCTCATTATATGTCACTGTATCTCATTATACCTCACTGTACCTCCCTGAACCTCTTCATACATCACTGAACCTCATCATACCTCACTACACCTCACTGTATCTCATTATACCTCATTATATGTCACTGTATCTCATTATACCTCACTGTACCTCCCTGAACCTCTTCATACATCACTGAACCTCATCATACCTCACTACACCTCACTGTATCTCATTATACCTCATTATATGTCACTGTATCTCATTATACCTCATAAAACCCTGATGAGTTCAAATAACGCACAACCAGTTAATAAAAGATGCAGAAATTACATAAAAAGTTTAGACATTCAAATAAAACATTGAACAGGTGTGTATTCTGACAACTGTCATGGCTGTGAGCGTTCACCCTGCAGTGTGTCTGAGGTGGACTGACCCGGTTGTTCCCAGTTTGGTCCTTGTAATAGATCCAGTTGAGGTTTTCGTCCAGGCGGTACTGAACGCTGTACTTGGTGATCCACTCGTCAGCATCGCAGCGGCCCTGAGTCAGGATCCCAGAGACCACCGTCACCTCCTTCAGGTCTATCTGCAACCACTGACTGTTGTCCAGAAACTTAGAGAGCCACGCACACCTGCAGGACACACACACACACACACACAACTCAGAACAAACAGAACGTCTTTGCTTTCTATAAAAACATCTGTATTATTTATTATCATGGTTTGGATAAGAAGAGTATGAATGAGGTGAATGTTTTGGACGTACCCGAAGCCCTGGTTGTTGAGCCGGGCCTTACTCGGGAGCCAGGAGGAGAACCAGCCGGTGTACTGGTCCTGGTTGGAGCAGGTGATCTGGTCTGAGCTCACAGATCCGGCCTCAAACCCCAGCGGTTTGTGATAGGGACACTCTACACAAAAAGATTAGAAAAATGTTGCTTCCTGTTTAAAGATGGCCACTAAAATCAGACAGAACACCCGTTTGGACTCTAAACCCTCCATCCTCTCTGGTGTTTCCCCTCCGCTGGCTCTGAAGACCACCACAGCCCAAATGTGACCCACATCCTGCCCTAAAGCCAGCAGCTTAATTCTCCTATGAGGGATCAGTGAGGTCCATTAGAGCCTGACAGATGGCGGCCATCTTCTCTCCTCATGACTGAGACAAGCGATAAAAGATGGATGCCATGAAGGAGAACCTGTTAGATCCATTCAGTGATTCTGGTCCAAACCTGTGGAGCGCTTCATATTTTGGACCACTGAGTCTGCTTTTTGTCCTTGATGTCCTTGTATTTTAAATGTTTATTTCTTTGCTTTAATTATTTACGTTTGACTGACTTCGGTTGGTTTTCTTCGTTTTTATGAGCTGAAATGAAGCTGATGTCACAGATGAAGTGACCGCTCATTTGTTTGGTTGTTTATTCCAGTTTTAGGCTTTTCCAGTAAAAGGTTCCATCCGGGTTAATCCCTGCATTACGTCTCTTCCGGCCGACACATCTGTGAGTCGTAACAGGTTTTTATGTAAGAGTACCGTGTCTGGACGCACATCGCCCGCCGACATCCAGCACCTCTTATTGTTTGATTCCAAAATATTAAAGACAAACAAACTCCTGACCATCAAACCAACAGATTAAAAGGTGTTTTTATAAATGTGTGTCTGTTGTTGGGAATAAAAAACACATTTCCTGAAATCTGATGATTCCAAACAGGCAAAATGATCTCTTTTTAAATCACAATAACTAACAATAAACACCTTTATGTCTGTGGTTCTTACATTTCAAACACTAAGAAAAGTAAAAGCTGTCCAAGAAAGACAGGAGGACAAACCCGGCATGCAGTCCATGTCTTTCACCATCGAGCTGCCAGAACCCATGAAGGGAAGCTCTGTTGGAGATTCTCCTCCTTCACAGTCACATTTACAGGACTTCCTGTTCCAGGCCTCCGACACAGCAGCCTGAGCCACACAAACATTCAAATATGGTTCATTTGATCAAAACACTGTTAAAATATCAGAATAAAGTCTGATCAAAACACATGAACAGAACAGATTCAAACAGGCTGATAGAAAATCAGCAAAACATGAGCTAAATTTATCAAAACATTAGCTAAAAGTTTAAAATCGGCAAAACAGAAACTAAAGCTAACAGTATCTAAAATCAACAAAAAAAAATCCTAAAGCTAAATTTATCAAAACGTTAGCTATAAGTAGCAAATCACTTACTAAAGCTAGCTGACCAAAAGCTAAAGGGAGCAGGATTGTAGCTTAAAGAAGCAAAATATGGATAAAAGTTGAAAATAGACAAACTATTCATGAACGTTGCAAAACAGCAACTGACAGCTAAACAAAACAAATGCTGAAGCTAAAAGTAGCAAAACTTCAACTGAAAGCTAAACAAAGCAAAACAAATGCTAAAGCTAAAAGTAGC
>NW_013953118.1:93314-96903 GCF_001266775.1 Austrofundulus limnaeus
AAAGCTAAAAGTAGCAAAACATCAACTGAAAGCTAAACAAAGCAAAACAAATGCTAAAGCTAAATGTAGCTAAACTTCAACTGAAAGCTAAACAAAGCAAAACAAATGCTAAAGCTAAATGTAGCTAAACTTCAACTGAAAGCTAAATAAAGCAAAACAAATGCTAAAGCTAAATGTAGCTAAACTTCAACTGAAAGCTAAATAAAGCAAAACAAATGCTAAAGCTAAAAGTAGCAAAACTTCAACTAACACCTAAACAAACAAATGCTAAAGCTAAAAGTGGCAAAACCACAATTGAAAGGTAAACAAAGCAAAACAAACGCTAAAGCTAACAGTAGTAAAACATTAACTAAAAGCGATTCGTAGCACAAAAAGATCAAACCAATCGGCAGCTGAAGCTGATTTCTAAAGAACAAATGAAGAAACTGAAAATATCTGAGTTTTTTTTTCTGTTTTGTTATTTTTATGTTATATAAATAAAAATTATAAAACATGCAAAGCCACAGCAGCCATCTCCTGATTGAGCCGAAGGTTTTTATATAGAAACAGCTAAAACTGTGCAGGAGTGAAAAGAACGTATAGAAAAATAAAAACTGTTATTATTTCTATGATTTTCTCTGGGTGTAACTGTGGTGCTGAGGCTCTTCTACCTCCTGAGCGCCGACGCTGATGATGGCTGTGAAGCCAGATGGTCGAGGAGGAAGAGGAGGGGGCAGCAGAGGAGGAAGAGGAGAGAAAAAAACAGATTGTTACTAAAATTGATGCAAACATTTGTTTCTGTGGTCCGACACATTAACAACACTCAAAATAAACAGAATTTAAGTGGTAAAAACATATAAAACCTGTTGTTTTACATTAAACTTTAAGATTTCTGGATTTAAAATCTAAAGCTGCTAAAACTCGATGTCGAGGTCTGAAACCATACCCAGAACCAGAACCAGAACCAGAACCAGGAG
This sequence comes from Austrofundulus limnaeus, assembly GCF_001266775.1. NCBI lineage: Eukaryota > Metazoa > Chordata > Actinopteri > Cyprinodontiformes > Rivulidae > Austrofundulus > Austrofundulus limnaeus. Next base: position 94,271 of record NW_013953118.1, read on the forward strand.
GGAACGCTGCATGTTGAGATCCTTCTTCAGGCCGCTCCGGACCAGACGGGAACCCAGAGCAGAGTGAGCAGCCGAGCCGAGCCGAGCCGAGCCGAGCCGAGCCTGCAGAGAGAAGACAGGCTGGATTAGATTAATCCACGGGACCTAATGCCTGGATGATCTGACAAAACCCCTCCTGCAGCTGCTCACCCACCAGCATCACAGAGGTCAAAGGTCAGAGATGGACATGCGTGGACATAGACAAGCTAACACAGCTCATCTCCTGGTCTTCTGTGGGACTGTCCAGGTGTCCCCTCCTGGACATGGGCACCAGAGACCTCCATGGCTGGACGAGTCTCCTCCTGGTCCAGCAGGAGGTTCTCCTCGATGAGCTGCAGCACCGACACGTTCAGGACGTCCATTTGTCCCTCCTGTCCAACAAGTCATCATCCTGCTTCACTTCCTGTCCTCCAGCCTGCACAAACTCAACTGTCCAACTACACTTTTTGAAGAGTAATAAATGTATTTTGGAAAATCTAACCGTTCATTTTTACTCAGTACTTTTACTTCTTATACTTAAGTACATTTTATGTCAGAAATTTACTTTTAAAGTACAAAATAAATGAGATACTTTAAGACTGTTACTCAAGTAATATTCTTAGAGGAGACTTTAACTTTTACCAAAGTAATTTTATGATAAGATACTTGTACTTTTACTCAAGTATCACGTTCAGGTACTTTATTTGTAGTATTTCCAGCACAGACTTGCTGTCTTCTTCTTTTCTCCTGCTGCCACTCTGAAAACCGTCCACCTAAATAAGTTTTAAAACCTTATTCTTTTTGATCTTGTTTTCAGACTGATTTACTAAACAAGAACTGATTGTGTAAGAATAATCATCATGTTTTCAGAATGTGTAAGATTATTTGTCTTGTTAGTCTGAAAATTTGACTCAAATTAAGTCAAACATTTCTGCCAGTGGAGTAAGAACATTTTACTTGGTAAGATTCTTAAAATACTTGATTTGACTCAGTTTTTTCTTATTTCAAGAATAATCAAGCGCCTCTAGTGTTTAGACATGGAACTGCATCTAGCGGATGCAGTTCCATGTCTAAACACTAGAGGCGCTATAGAGCCTAATAGAAAAGTCCAGCATGAGTGAAGCTGATAGAAATACTTGATTTGAACAATTTTTTCTTGTTTCTACCAAGTAAAATGTTCTTACTCCACTGGCAGAAATGTTTGACTTAATTTCAGTCAAATCAAGTATTTCAAGAATCTTACCAAGTAAAATGTTCTTACTCCACTGGCAGAAATGTTTGACTTAATTAGAGTCAAATTTTCAGACTAACAAGACAAATAATCTTACACATTCTGAAAACAAGATGATTATTCTTACACAATCAGTTCTTGTTTAGTAAATCAGTCTGAAAACAAGATCAAAAAGACTTTTTGTCTGATATAAGGTTTTAAAACTTGGTAAGGTGGACAGGTTTTAGTGAATCCTGTTATCTGACTTCCTGCTCCATCTTAACTCTGAGCTAACTTAACTCAGGATTGAGTTAGCCAGTTAATATCAGCTGTTCTGAAACTAGAGTTGGTTGATCCAGAGTTTCTGTCTTAAACCTGATTTCTGAAACGGAGCTCAGGTTTTTTTTAGCTCAATAAAGGAAAACTGTTCTGTTTAACAAACACAAGGAAAGAAACAACGCAGAAGAAAAATAAAGTTCTGATTTAAAAATCTGTTTAAAATCCACACCTGGATCCATCAGACCAGTTAAACCCAGTACAACGGTGTAAATGAACAAACTGTGGCCACACTGCTTTACTCCAGCTGGATTCTCCTCTCCTGAACCTCCACTGAGACCCTTACATCCAGGTGGATGAAGGTAATTAACTCATTAAGCAAAGCTGTTTTCAATTTGCCTTCATTAAAACCTCCTTTTCTGCCCCCACACTCACTCTGCTGCAGGATCAGCCGCAGGCTGAGGGCTTTTTACAAGATGAAGGCTCCTCCCAGGATCCCTCCACCCAGCAGCAGCAGGGTCAGAGGTCACGCTGCGGTCCTCTACAGAGCTCAGAAACAGGTCAGCAGCTCAGGTTTGGTCTTTAATCTGTTCTGGTCTCACTCTCCTTCTCTCCACCTGCAGGTCTGGAGCAGGACCAGGAGTCCAGACTTCCTGTCCAGCCGCAGGCTCAGTTTGCCCAGACCGGTCCTCCTCAGGCTGGTGGTCTCGGAGGCGGCTCGGCTGTCGAGGAGCAACAGGCTGAAGGTCATCACCCTGCAGGAGATCAACGCTGCTGTRGACGCTGTGCAGAAGAGGCTGTCTGCAAGACCTGCAGCCTGAAGCCATGGACCGGATGGTTTTTATTAAGAAAAACTTTTAAATTTGTTTGTTTTTAGTTGTAAGTTTGGTCAGAAGTATACATTTTTGGAAATAAACTATTTGAGCACAAAGATGTGGTCACCATTTTTACTTCTCTGTCACAGGAGCTAACTTCAGCTTAGCCTTTGTGCTAGCACTGACGCTATTTATATGTATTAGCTCAGCGCTAGCTCGACAAACAAGCTAAACTGAGGTCCTCCATCCATATTTTCATTTACAGCTGAGACATTTTTGTGTTCCCCTCTCTCATGTGGATGGAGGACCTCAGT
>NW_013953118.1:98087-100193 GCF_001266775.1 Austrofundulus limnaeus
GTGTGTGTGTGTGTGTGTGTGTGTGTGTGTGTGTGTGTGTGTTTGCTGACTCGTTGTTTTTCTCCTCACAGATAAATCAGTCCGGACTCTGAGTCCAGCTCTGAGTAAGAATCTGTTTTTATTTAATTATTTCTACAAACTTTGTTTCGGCTCCTTCAGCTGATGCTGCTGTGACTTCTGGTTTTTGTAACTTTTAGATTTTTAATAACTTTATTAAACATTTTTTCGCAGAAAAATCTTTAATTCATTAAAAACTTTTGTTCTTTGAAATCAGCTGCTGGMTCTAATGAAGTCTTTTAGCTTTTAGCTGACATTTAGCTGCTTTTACCTATAGTTCTGCTGATTTAGCTTTACAGTTGTCACTTTTAGCTGATAGCTGAGCTTTTGATATTTTTAGCCTTTTGCTCTTTTAAAGAACCATGCTACTTTTAACTTCTAGCTGTTTTTAATTAGCCTGCTTTTAGCCTTTATTTAGTTGCTGCTACCTTTAGCTTTTAGCTACATGATTCACTAATATTAGTCTTTAGCTAATGTTTTGCAACTTTAAGCTAATGTTTCATGTRGCTTGTAGCTAGCCTCCTGGTTTTTTTTTTTTTTTACCTTTTTAGTAAGTCTTTTGTTACTTTTAGCTTCTAGCTAGACTTTAAATACTTTTAGATAGCATTTTTATWCTTTAGCCTCTAGCTAGAGTCACTTTTAGTAGGTCTTTTGGTACTTTAACCTTTTGCTATTAGAGCTTTTAGCTAAATGTTTGTGACTATTGGTTAGCCTTTAGCTACTTCACTGTCTCATAGATTTTTGTTACTTTWCAACTCTTGGCTAGCCTACTTTTAGCCTAACATTTGACTTTTGGTTAACTTTGAGCTACTTCAGTGTTTAGTAGCTTTTTGCTACTTTTAGCTACATGTTTGATATAGCTTTTATGTAAATGTTAGCTGATTTTAGCTACAACAGTGAGTTTCTTCAGTAAAGTTGAATAAATTTAAACTTTTCTGTGAGTCAGTAAAACAAGTTATTCAGGTGTTGATTAAAGACAGCTGAAGAAAAACAGCTGAAGAAAAACAGCTAAAGAAAAACAGCTAAAACACAGCTGAAGAAAAACAGCTAAAACACAGCTGAAGAAAAACAGCTAAAAAACAGCTGAAGAAAAACAGCTGAAGAAAAACAGCTAAAACAGCTAAAGAAAAACAGCTAAAGAAAAACAGCTAAAGAAAAACAGCTGAAATAAAACAGCTGAAGTAAAACAGCTGAAGGTTTAAGCTCTGGTGTTTTGCTGCAGTGATCAAAGCAGCGGTTCTGATCCAGAGGTGGTACCGGCGCTACGTGGCCCGGCTGGAGATGCGGCGCCGCTACACCTGGAACATCTTCCAGTCCATGGAGTACGCTGCGGAGCAGGAGCAGCTGCAGGTGGACCTCAGAGACCCGGACCTGATCAAACAGAACCTCTGGTGCAAACGTTTAATTCTCCTTTCATCTCTTTGTTCTGCAGCTCTCCAGCTTCTTCACCTACATGTTGAACAACTTCACCCAGCTGAACGGGACCGGACCGGGTCAGAACCACAATCACTGAGTTCAACATTGTTTTGTTTTGATTTAAACTATGAGTCCAGCTCTTTATATTTAATTTAAAGCAGCAGAAACTGATTGATGTGGGTAAATAAAGCACGGCGTCTTCCTGTTGCCTAGCAACAAGCAGGAAGCTGAGCACCGTTGTGAAACCGTCTCCACTCGTCCGCCTCACAAACAGCCCGCTTCATTAATGACGTCGTCCTCGTTCGGTTCTGTTGGGTCGAGCAGCAGCTGTGGTTTTCTGTGAGGATGGAGACAAAGAGCTGTCCTCGTGTCCTCGTGAGAGGCAGAACTGTCCTCGTGTCCTCGTGAGAGGCAGAACTGTCCTCGTGAGACGCAGAACTGTCCTCGTGAGATGCAGAACTGTCCTCGTGTCCTCGTGAGACGCAGAACTGTCCTCGTGAGATGCAGAACTGTCCTCGTGTCCTCGTGAGACGCAGAACTGTCCTCGTGAGACGCAGAACTGTCCTCGTGAGACGCAGAACTGTCCTCGTGAGACGCAGAACTGTCCTCGTGAGACGCAGAACTGTCCTCGTG
>NW_013953118.1:101999-108964 GCF_001266775.1 Austrofundulus limnaeus
CATAAATACAGAACCCTATAAAAGTAGTGATAATTTAACAATATTAAAAAGAACACATTCTGCCTCTTATTTATCAAATATTATTTTGACATCTCTGACTTGTCAAATTTTTAAACCAATTTTAGTTTCTCTTTAAACTGACTTGTTCAGATGTTTACCAGCTTGTAGCCAAGGTTCTGATGTTTCTGTAGACACCAAACATGTCTGTGTTTAACTAAAATAGAGTAATTAAAGTAGAAAACTGGAGGTTTGAGCTGAAGAGATGAATGAACTAAWTGGCGGGCCGAACTTTAGTCACTCRCGGGCCGGATGTGGACCRCGGGCCGCCAATTGAATAGCCCTGATTTAGAAGTTCATCTTTTAWGAGACTTAAAGGAGACGTGTCCGATGCTGCTCAGACCCTCTGCACACGTTTTTATAARAACAAAGATATAAAGTTTGTGAACCAATCAGAGATGACTGCTGCAGCCTGTGTGAACAGGAAGTAGCCTCCGTTCGGGTGTTTTTACAGACGACTCTCAGCTACTACCACACCAGACTTCAGCTGTAACGCTTCCTGCTAGCCGAGGCTTCAGGGGTGATGCTGTCTGCGGAGCCTCGGTCCAGGTGATTTAGTGGTTAAACATCTGCACACACTTCGTCCTCCAGACCTGATCTCCCAGCTGCTGGACCCCATGGTGGACCCCTGGTTGGACCGAGAGGCCTGCTTCACCCTGATCTCTGTCCCGGAGTCCTACACCGGACCCCGGSTGTCATTTCCCCTCTCTGTCTCCGACACAAACGGCCTCCTCGCTGCCTTTAAAGAGCGCCAGGTAACAAACGTAGCATTTTGTTTATTTTGTTTCTCAGACTCTGATCTCCAGGTTTAATTTTTAATTTTTAGGATGTATTTGGTTTTTTCTGTTCAGACTCTTCACGCTCGCTACGTCCTGCAGCTGCTGTACGAAACCAAAAAACTGCTGAAACAAATGCCCAACATCGTCCACATGTCCACGTCCTACACCAAGGACATCACTATCTGTGGTGAGTGGATTAAAGCYGAGTCATGGTCGGTCTCAGAGAGCCCCCACAGGACCGAAGAACCTGCTCAGGTCTTTAGACCTGGTCCAGCTGACGTCCTCTAAAGGACCTGGTTTATTTGCACACTGATCAGACTCTTGACTTCTCCTCCACAGCTGCTTCAGTGGCAGCTCATTAAACTCAAGAACACTTAGGATGCAAAGAAAAAGCAGAAACTGTTGAAGTGGAACCAGTTAGTGTTTCTGCATAAAACCTGAGAAATCTCCTCTCTGCTCTGATTGTCCTGTGGTGTAGGTGATCTGCATGGACGACTCGATGACTTACTGCTCATTTTTTACAAGGTAAAACTGCCATTCACCTCAGCCTGTTTAATCAAGGATGGATGGATGGATGGATGGATGGTTGGATGAACGATGGATGGTTGGATGTATGGTTGGATGGTTGAACGTATTGTTGGATGAATGATGTATGGTTGGATGAACGACGGATGGTTGGATGAACGATGGATAGATGATTGTTGGCTGGTTGGATGTATTGTTGGATGAATGATGGATGGTTCAATGTATCGTTGGATGGATGGTTAGATGAACGATGGATAGATGATTGTTGGCTGGTTGGATGTATTGTTTGATGGTTGGATGTATCGTATAAACATTGGATGGTTGGATGTATGGTTGGATGCATCATTGTATGAACGTTAGATGGTTGGATGAACGATGAATAGATGATTGTTGGCTGGTTGGATGTATCGTTGGATGAACAATGGATGGTTCAACCATCCATCATGGTTGGATGTATCATTGGATGGATGGATGGTTTGATGTATCGTTGGATGAATGGATGGTTAGATGAACGATGGATAGATGATTGTTGGCTGGTTGGATGTATTGTTGGATGAATGATGGATGGTTGGATGTATCGTTGGATGAATGATGGTTGGTTGGTTGGATGTATCCTTGGATGAATGATGGTTGGTTGGATGTATGGTTGGATGTATCATTGGATGAATGATGGTTGGTTGGATGTATCGTTGGATGAATGATGGATGGTTGGATGTATTGTTGGATGAATGATGGATGGTTGGATGGTTGGATGTATTGTTGGATGAATGATGGATGGTTGGATGTATCATTGGATGAATGATGGATGGTTGGATGTATCATTGGATGAATGATGGATGGTTGGATGTATCATTGGATGAATGATGGTTGGATGTATCATTGGATGAATGATGGTTGGTTGGATGTATGGTTGGATGAACATTGATATGGAGTAATGGGTCCTGTTGGTCTTTAGAACGGACTACCTTCTGCTGAGACTCCGTATGTGTTTAACGGGGACTTTGTGGACCGAGGGAAGCAGTCTGTGGAGGTGGTGGTCCTCCTGTTCGCCTACGTYCTGCTGTACCCGGACTACATGCACCTGAACCGAGGAAACCACGAGGACCACATCATGAACCTCAGGTGGGCTGAACAACAAACACAGGTAAGATGTAGAACGACGTAATGTTTCCAGTGTTTTCCTTGTTTTGCAGATACGGCTTTACAAAGGAAGTCATGCAGAAGTACCGGGTACAGTACAGCATGGTCTCTGCAGAACCTGTTGTCTCTAGAGTCCAGGTGGACTCACGTGACCCATTCTGTCTGCAGAGTCACGGACGGGAGATCCTCCAGCTGTTCCAGGAGGTTTTCAGTCTCCTGCCCATCGCCACCATCATCGACGGAAAAGTTCTGATTGTTCACGGGGGGATCTCAGACCAGACGGACCTGGACTTCCTGAGTTCTATAGAGAGGAACAAGGTGAGCAGAGGAGTGGAGGTGAAACTTTTAGGATCTGTTCAGTCCTGAACTTCACCTGTTTGTCTCTGTTCAAGGTGAAATCTGCCTTGAAGTTTCCCAGATGCAGTTTGGAGCAGCTGGATATCGGCCAGTCTCACAGAGCAGCTAAAAGAATCCGATCAACAGACGGTTCTCATCCCAGCAGCAGCCGAAGAACCCCCAACCAGAGGTCAGACAGCTCCGCCACACCTTCAGAGCCGAAGTTGATCAGAATCTTTGTTTTCTTCCACAGAAAGAGGAGATGTGGACTCAGCCGACAAGACAGCAACACCTCCTCCTCCTCCTCCTCCTCCTCCTCCTCCTCATCTTCACTGTGCTCTCCAAGAACTCCTTCCTGCATCTCGCCTCGCTCCTTTCCATTTTCTCCCAGCACGTCTTATAACGCCCTCCAGGTCCCGTTCCTGGACTCTCTGTCCTCGGTCCCTCTTCCAAGTCCTCCTCAACACGAGCAAGAGTGGAAACAGGTGAAAGAAAAACCATCCAGGTCCACCTGGTGTCAAGCATTTAGCTCTGGTTTAACTCTGATCTAACTCAGGTTTAATTCAGGTTTAAGTTTAGCTCTGGTTTAATTTAGCTCTGGTTTGGGTTTAGCTCTGGTTTAACTCTGATCTAACTCAAGTTTAATTCAGGTTTAAGTTTAGCTCTGGTTTAATTTAGCTCTGGTTTGGTTTTAGCTCTGGTTTAACTCTGATCTAACTCAAGTTTAATTCAGGTTTAAGTTTAGCTCTGGTTTAATTTAGCTCTGGTTTGGTTTTAGCTCTGGTTTAACTCTGGTTTAAGTTTATCTCTGGTTTAACTCTGGTTTAGTTTAGCTCTGGTTTGAGTTTAGCTCTGGTCTAACTCTGGTTCTTGGCAGATCGTGGACATTCTGTGGAGCGACCCTAAACCTCAGGACGGATGCAGTCCCAACACCTTCAGAGGCGGAGGCTGTTACTTCGGTCCTGATGTGACTCAGAGGCTGCTGCTGCAGCACGGTCTGCAGCTGCTGATCCGCTCCCACGAGTGCAAGCAGGAAGGATACGAGCTGTGCCACGACGGGCGGGTACGGTACCATGAACCCAGTACGGTACCATGAACCCAGTACTGTACCGTGAACCCTCACCAAAGACCCTCCAAAGATCCAAGACCAGGTAAAAGCCTGATCTGTGTTTCAGGTCATCACCATCTTCTCCGCTTCAAACTACTACGAGGACGGCAGCAACCGGGGGGCCTACATCAAACTGGGACGAGAACTGGTTCCTCGGTTCTACCAGTACCAAGTCAGCCGCACAACCCGCAGACTGACCCTGACCCAGAGGTACTCTGACAGACCCTGACCCATCCTGGACTTCAGGTTCAGGGTTTATGGGACAGAAGTGTTTATCTTTGCTCCTGCAGGGTCAGAGCGGCTGAAGGGTCGGCTCTCCGGGCCTTGAAGGAGAAACTGTTCGCTCATCGTTCTGAGCTCATAGCTGGATTCAAGCAGAAAGACCAGAACCAGACCGGTACTGGTCCCAGTTCTCTTACTTACACACAAGTGTACCGGTATGTGTGTCTGGGTCACATTAAAAACTTCCTCTGTGTCACAGGAAGTGTGTCGGTCAGTGAATGGGCTCAGGTTTTAGAGTCCGTTCTGAGGCTGGACCTGCCCTGGAGGACTCTTCGCCCACACCTGGCCCGCCTGGCAGCCGATGGCAGCGTGGAGTATCGGTCCTGCTTCGAGGACATGGGACCAGGACTTCCTTTGCCTCAGGTCAGAAGGAAACAGCCTGACTGCTGTAAACAACAGCTAAAACCCAAGTGTAGCCAAATGCTAGCTAAAAGCTAATAATAGTTAATTAAATAATAATAGTTGGTTAAATTTTATAGAAGTAAAAGTATATTTTTTTAGGTTTTAAATGTAATGAAATAAAAGTAAAAGTAACTAATTTAAAAATATGCTTGGTAAAATTACAAACCGTCAAAATAAAGTACTGTAACAAAGTAAATGTAGGCTACTTACCAGTAGTTACTATAAACCTCTGCAAAGGACTAGCTAAATGTATTGTATACTAGCTAGCTGTTGTAGTATACCAGCTTGATGCTAAAGTAGCATAAGCCACTTTAAAAGTAAATTTAGCAAAACAACAACTTGAAACTTAAAATAGCAAAATTCTAGCTAAACGTATCAAAATACTAGCTAACAGCTAAACTAGCTAAGGGATTGCTGAAAGCTAAAGTAGCAAAGGGATTGCTGAAAGCTAAAGTAGCAAAGGGATAGCTGAAAGCTAAAAGTAGGAAATCAGTATCTCAGTGTATCAAAATACTAGCTAGGAGCTAAAGTAGAAAAAAGATAGCTAAAACTTAAAATAGCAAAGTCCTAGTTAAAATATAAAAAGGCTACATAGAAGTGAAAATAATCTGAAGCTAACTAGAAGCTAAAAGTAACATAAGACAAACACAGAGCCAGTAGCTAAAGCAGATTTTAAAGCGAACACTGAAGGAATTAAAAAKATCTTTATGTATTTCAAGAGAAAAATGTTAGTTGTAAATGAAGTCAGATATTTTTAAATAGTAAAAAAGTAACAAACAACAGAAGTCACAGCCGAACATTTAGATATAACAGCTAAAACAGAAAGTCTACAGAAGTAGAAAACAGTGTGAGCTCTGAATAAGATAATCTCGTTTCTCTAAATAAACATTTTAAAATATTTTCCCTAAACTGCTGCACAGAAACAAACTGGGTCATGATAAAGTTCCTCTCTCTCTTTAGGTCGCCCCAAATTTGGCCGAAACTCTGTTCAGATACCGAACGGACATCGAGATCATCTTCAACATTATTGACAAAGATCATTCAGGCGAGTAAAAATATAAAAACTCACACTTTGAAATGCTCCAATAATCTGTAATCTCTGAATAAAGGAGGGACTGACTCTGTGTTGTGCTGAAGGTCTGATCTCCATCGAGGAGTTCCGCCACACCTGGCGCCTCTTCAGCGCTCACCTGGGCGTGGACGTGGACGACGGCGCCATCGATGACCTGGCTCGCAGCATCGACTTCAACAAAGATGGCAGCATCGACTTCACCGAGTTCCTGGAGGCCTTCAGAGTGGTCCACAAACTGGACCTGAAGAACCCAGCTCAGTGATACCAAGGACTAAAGAATTCAGTCAAACCTCAGATTAACAAACTCAGTCAAACCTCAGATTAACAAACTCAGTCAAACCTCGGATTAACAAACTCAGTCAAACCTCGGATTAACAAACTCAGTCACACCTCAGATTAAAGAAATCAAACCTCGGATTAACAAACTCAGTCAAACCTTGTATTAACAAACTCAGTCAAACCTTGTATTAACAAACTCAGTCAAACCTGGGATTAACAAACTCAATCAAACCTTGGATTAACAAACTCAGTCAAACCAGGGATTAACAAACTCAGTCAAACCTTGGATTAACAAACTCAAACCTCAAATTAAATAACTCCGTCAAATCTCGGATTAACAAACAGTCAAACCTTGTATTAACAAACTCAGTCAAACCAGGGATTAACAAACTCAGTCAAACCTTGGATTAACAAACTCAGTCAAACCAGGGATTAACAAACTCAAACCTCAAATTAAATAACTCCGTCAAATCTCGGATTAACAAACAGTCAAACCTTGTATTAACAAACTCAGTCAAACCAGGGATTAACAAACTCAGTCAAACCTTGGATTAACAAACTCAGTCAAACCAGGGATTAACAAACTCAGTCAAACCTTGGATTAACAAACTCTAACCTCAAATTAAATAACTCCATCAAACCTCGGATTAACAAACTCAGTCAAACCTCAGATTAAAGAACTCAAACCTCGGATTAAAGAACCGAGTCAAACCTCAGATTGACAAACTCAGTCAAACCTTGTATTAACGAACTCAGTCAAACCAGGGATTAACAAACTCAGTCAAACCTTGGATTAGCAAACTCAAACCTCAAATTAAATAACTCCGTCAAACCTCAGATTAACAAACTCAGTCACACCTCAGATTAAAGAACTCAAACCTCAGATTAACGAACTCAGTCAAACCTGGGATTAAATAACTCAGTCAAACCTTGTATTAACGAACTCAGTCAAACCAGGGATTAACAAACTCAGTCAAACCTTGGA
>NW_013953118.1:108974-110805 GCF_001266775.1 Austrofundulus limnaeus
GTATTAACAAACTCAGTCAAACCAGGGATTAACAAACTCAGTCAAACCAGGGATTAACAAACTCAGTCAAACCTTGTATTAACAAACAGTCAAACCAGGGATTAACAAACTCAGTCAAACCAGGGATTAACAAACTCAGTCAAACCAGGGATTAACAAACTCAGTCAAACCTCAAGATTAAAGAACTCAAACCTCAGATTAACGAACTCAGTCAAACCTGGGATTAAATAACTCAGTCAAACCTTGTATTAAAGAACTCTGTCAAATTTGGGATTAATGGACTCAGTCAAACCGTAGATTAAAGAATTTAGTCAAACTTCGAATTAATGGACTCAAACCATAGTATAAAGTCAGGATTCTGACTTTAATCTAAGATTTTAACTTTTTTCAAATCCTGAAAAAAAAAAATCAGAAGTCAGGTATTTTTCTGATTTGAAAAAGTCAGAATTTTAAAATAAAAATGAAATTTCTGACTCTTTGTACAGAAAAAGAAGCCAAACATCAAACACTGTTTGTGTCATCAGTTTGACCCTCCTGCTGTCCTGAGGTCAAACTCATGACACCTGGTGGGTTGTTTTGTTGTAGAAACTAAAACACAAAAGCAGAACATTAAGCTGTGAAAACACACGATGATTTATTAGAGTCAGACGACAAACTGGATGTTTTCAGACAAGAAATCAGTTCATTTGTTTCAGTTTGGTTCACGTTCAAGTCAGGATGGAGGATTATAATCTGTTTATGTGACACTAACCATCCACAGATCTTACAGTTTCAGTTCAACAATGAGCCTGGAGGATAATCTGAGAATAATCTGGAATATATTTAGTTCACAGCAAAGCGTGATGAGGAGGTGTCCGGGTTTTTTAACCTAGGAACTCAGAGAAACACAGCAAAACCCGGCCGAACATTAAATCAATGACAACAGAAGCGAATGAGCTTTTTTGACCGTCACTTTGCAAAGAGGAGAAATTCTTGTTACTTAGCTTTGCTCAAAGCTCAGCAAGTCCAAAGAAAATCCGACCTCCGTGGGCGTGATCNGTATATAATATTTGCTGACTGTCACATTTTAAATGATAAAACTTTAAATAAACCAAACTTTTTATAAAAGTGTTTTTAGACGCACACGGCGGAACAACTAATTTAATTTAAATAGAGTCAAACTTCAGTTAATATATATTCAAACGGCAGTCGGAGGACAGATAATAAAATAATTATTAATCACGCTAACGAGCAGGAAGTGCGGCTTGATTGATGCTTCACTGCATCAGGCAGCTGGAGCCGGGCAGGAAGTCCTGCACCGACGTGGTCACGGCCTTCGACAGGTAGGTCATGGTGCCGAAGCTGCCGCTCGGGGCGCTGTCGTAGAAGAAGGTGCAGATCCCCGTGGCCGGGTCCTTCTCCAGGACGTAATCCCCGGCGCTCAGGGACTTCTGGAGGCGGGGTCACATTAAAACACTTTTTAACAAACTAAACCTAGAAAACAACAAAAAGCTTAAAAAGAGAAGCAAAAGCTAAAGCTGCTGCCAGAGGCTCCCTCTGGTAACCATGGAAACCACACGCCATGTGTCTGTCACTCCCTGATTCTTAATGGGAGGAAGGTTTTACTGAACTTCAGCTACAGTTTTATCTTTGGCTACTTTCAGTGTTTAGCTACTGTCTTGCTAATGTATTTTTCTCTCTCGTTTGGCTAATTTTAGCTAATTTTGCTGCTTTGAACTTTTAGCTACTATTTTGTTCATTTTACCTTTTAGCCAAGGCTTCGTTACATTTAGCTTTTAGCTATGGCTTTGCTACATTTAGCTTTTAGCTATGGCTTTGTTACATTTAGCTT
>NW_013953118.1:112167-118960 GCF_001266775.1 Austrofundulus limnaeus
GCTTTTAGCTATGGTTTTGTTACATTTAGCTTTTAGCTATGGTTTTGTTACATTTAGCTTTTAGCTATGTCTTTGTTACATTTAGCTTATAGCTATGGCTTTGTTACATTTAGCTTTTAGCTATAGCTTTGTTACATTTAGCTTTTAGCTATAGCTTTGTTACATTTAGCTTTTAGCTATAGCTTTGTTACATTTAGCTTTTAGCTATGTCTTTGTTACATTTAGCTTTTAGCTATGKYTTTGTTATATTTTTTTGTTTCAGCTATTATTTTGCTAATTTTTGCTAGTTTTTAACTTTTAGCGACAGATTTGCCGTATTTTCTGCTCTGCTTGTTTTAAAAGTAAAAATGACATTTTGGCAACTTTAGCTGTTTTAGCTGTTATTCTACAGAAGCTAATTTCTTTAGCTCGCTCGGCGGAGGTACCTGGTCATTGAGGAAGAGGTCGTTGGCCAAATGTAGGATCCGGTCCACGTGGATGATCCCTCCGATGTTGTCCACGTCCACGTCGGCCACCAGACCCAGAACCATGAGGGTCTCCACCAGCAGCTGCCGGTACTCCGGCTGCGGGACGTGGTTCAGGACCGACTCCACCTGCACGGCAAACTTGATCTCTCCTGCCGTCATCTGCACAGAAACTGGAGTTGGACCCACGTGCAAAGACCTGCCCCAGGTGCTCCGTGTCCCGGCCTCACCTCTCTGGTGGTGGAGGACGGCAGGACGTAGCCGTCGATGGACAGGCCGTGGCACTTCTGCAGGATCTTCCAGACCTTCTGGTAGAACCCCACTGGGACCCGGTTGATGGCTCCATCCAGCCGGCGTCTCCTCAGCCACTGACCCTGTCTCTCCTCCCAGTGGAGCTGCCCGTCTCCTGGACCGTGTCCCACCGGGGACAGGATCCCACTGGGGGTGGAGGGGCTGCTGCAGCGCTGTGGGGAGGAGACATTAGACCCGTGCGGGTCAGAACCGGTGCAGTTTGAACCGTGTGGGTCAGAACCGCTGCAGTTTGACAGATTTCTGATTGGTGGATTCACTGAAACCATTTAAACATTTGTTTTTTCAAATTTAAATTTAAAGGTTTTAGATGATCTTTAGTCCCCGTGCAGTGATTCATGCAAAACCAGACGTCGTGTTAGTGACCTGACAAAAGGCTGGCAGTGTTGTTGTTGTTCACTCGTTTAATTCTAACAGAAAAGAATCAGACTTTTATTCTTTTAACTAGCGTTTTGCTTATAGCTAGCTTAGCTATCAGCTAGCTAAAGTCTACCTTTCAGCTAGCTTTTAGAAAGTTTTAGCTTTGAGCTAATCTTAAGTAGCATTTTGCACTTTTATCTTTTAACTAAACTGTTGTTACTTTAAGGTTTCAGCTAAACTTTTGCTGTTTTAACTAGATTTTTGCTTCTAGCAAATTTAGCAATCAGCTAGCTAAATTCTACTTATACATTTAAGTTAATGTTTTGAATCTTTTAGCTAGCTTTTTGTTAAGTTTCAATAGCATTTTTTTACCTTTAAATTTTAGCTAACCTCTAGCTTCTTTTAGCTTTCAGCTAGACGTTTGCTGATTAAACTATCTTTTAGCTACTAGCTAGCAATCAACTAGCCAAAGTCTACTTTTACTATTAAGCCTGCCCTTTTGAAACGTTTAGCTTCTGGCGAGCTTTTTGCTAGTTTTAGGTAGCCTTTTGTTACCTTTAGCTTTCAGTTACCTTTTTGTGACTTAGCCTTTTGTTATTATTATTTTCAGGCTAGCCCTTGATGTTTTTAGTTAACATTTGGAACATTAGGTTTTAGCTAGCCTTGTGCTTATTTTATCTGTTCTGCTCTTTTAGCTTAACTCAGCTCCTACTTCAGCTTCTTCATGTTTCAGCTCTCACTCAGCTCTCAAAGACTGAATTTTTGCAGAAAATTACGTATTTTTCTAGTTTTGTTTTGGTCTTTTTTCAACAACAATGCCATCCTTAATCTTTAGCGTGAAAAGTCAGATGTTTAAGTTTCAACAGGTGCAGCCAGATGTTTTCATCCACTCATTTTAGGCTTTTATTTTGAAATATTTGGAGATGTTTAATGATTTATTTGAACTGTAAAAGGCAAAGGAGCCTTTCGGACATGACATGAATTGAGAGGATCAATAAAGAAGCTCAAACTTTTAAAGCCGAGTCTGAAACCAGGAAACCAATTGATGTAACTTGATGAAGACGTAAAGCCTGAGGTCCACGAGACACAGACTGAGGGACATTTACCAAACATCTGTTGGGTAACTTGTGCACCAAATTGTTGTTTACAAAACCCATTAAAGTTTTCTGTTAAAGAATCGTGTGTCACTGGAAAAAGAAGGCCTCRATGCAGCTTTTACACCTCTGAGTGGATGGAAACCTCTGAGTGYGGCTGAAACAAACCAGAACAAACATTTTGTCCACTGTTTGTGCAACAGTCTTCGTTCTGATCCCAAATAAAGTTCAGAGAAGCAGCTGAGATGAGATGGTTTACCGTGGAGCGGGGGGACGTTACATTGCTACTTAAGGAGAAACCGCCACTGAAGATCTACATGAGACATGGACAGAGATGGTTTACATACAGCAGATGTTTACTGGTGGAAAGAAAAAAGCAGCTGAAAAAGAGAAAAACCYAAAACATTGAAAAATGCTCAACTAAATCATCTGGTTTGATTTAAATCTACGTAAGCGCATAACTGATGGATGTAATCGCTGAGTGATCCATGGGAATGATGAGAGACACTGCAGCTGTGGTAAACATGATGTCATATAGAGAGCAGTTTGGCTGTTCAGATTAGAAACATGCTAAATATGATCAAAGTCAACCCACACTGATCGGGCGAGAGCCGTCCAGCTGCAAACAAGAGCAAGAACAATGTTAACAAACTATAAGATAAAATAAAGACGAGATAAAAAAGGTTTAAAAACAAAAAGATGAAAAGAAAAATATAACTAAGGATCAGAAGAAAAGATGAAAAGGAACAGAGAAAAGATTAGATCAGATCAAAAAGATCATTTAAGAGAAGTGATGAGATCAGCAACGTGAGATAAATCAGGAAAAAATAAAAATACGAAGTTGGAAAACAAGACAAATCATGAGAAAAGAAGATAAATATAAATGTCATGAGAAAAAAATCTTTGATAAAGATGAGATCAGAAGAGATGAAAATAAAATGAGATGAAAAATAGATGCAAAATGGTCAAAAGACTAAATGAAATATGAGAAGAAATGATTTAAGAGATTAAATAAGGTAAAAAGAGATGATCTGATGAAATGAGAAGACAAATATAAGACCAGATTTGATCAATAAGACCAAAATAAGATGAGAACTGATGAGACTCAATGAGATATGAGACATTAAATAAGATAAGGAAGAATTAATGTTATAAGATTGGATAAATAAGAACAAGTAAAATAAGATAAATGAGACAGGATGATGAGACTAAATGAGAAACCATGAGAAGAATTTAAAAGAAGAAAAAAGAAACAATGAGAAGATAAGAAGAATGTTATGAGATTAGATGAGATAAAACAAGAACAAATGGGATAAAATGAGAACTGATGAGACTGAAACAGATCTGAGACTAAACGAAATGAGGGAAGAAATGAGAGAATTCATGATGAAATGCTCCCACCTGTTTGATCTCACTCTTTAACTTGTGGATTCCTGTGCGTTCGGTCTTGGTGGCTCCGGTGTGACCCAGTTCATGGATGGAGATGGCAGGACTGGTGGCAGTGGACTGGATCGGACGCACTGATGAAGACAGAGAACAGAAGTAAAAACATTTCTGAAGTGTTTAAGTAAAAAAAAAAACTTAATAAATAAAAAAAACCCTCACTGCTTCTCTCGACTCCGAACTCCTTCCCGCTGAGGATGTGATGCAGCAGGTTCTTCATGTCGAACGGACTCAGGCTCATCAAGCTCTCAGACGCCTCCTCTCCTGCAGTCGTCACATGATTGTTATTCCCTCTCCAGATCCACCTGAAGAACTCTTTACGGGTTTAAATTCTCCTACCGGAGCAGTGCAGACTGCGGGCCAGCTCCGTGGCCATCACCTGCATGATGAGTCCGATCCGGAGGCGGAGCATGTCTCCGAACAGAGCGGGCTGCGAGCGCACGTACATGGCCAGGTACACCATGATCTCCTTCAAGACGACAACAAACACACGCACAGTCACACAGCAGACCAGAGACCAACACAGTTAAAGGTTAAAGGCTTACCTGAGTGAGAACAGCGATGCTGATGTCCTGACCGCTCGCCTCATATATCAGAGTGTTCAGCTCTTCTGGAGGGAGTGGCCTGAAGAGAAACAAAACATTTCATCCAAATGTCCCTGAAAACAAGCTCCAGGCTGAGACCCAGCTTACATGGTGATGACTTGTTCCCGCGGTTCAGGAGGCAGGCCTACGGTCAGCTGCTTGTGATGGGAGATCAGATCTGTGCATGCCTGACGCAAAAACACACAAGTTCAGCCAATTAAATAAAATCAATCTCTTTGTTAAATCATGTTTAAAGAAAGAGTTTGAATTCAGTTTTATGGCTGCACAATAGATCAAATATTTATTAATCTCAACATAATAACCTACRTTATCAGTCTATAACCTGCAGACCAGAACCAGGTGCAAATAATAAATTTGACAATCTGATGGTTCTTCAGTATTCTAAACATCCACAGCTGATTTAGAAGCTAAAATGCTAAAGCTAAAAGCTACAAAACACATGCTCTAAAAGAGTTGTTAGGGCCTCGGGAGGGGTTCTCCTTCATTAAAAACATCCAAGAAACGTCTTCAGTCTCAGGAAAATGACTCGAGAGAACAACCAGCGGCCATCAGGGCACTAAGGGTCAGTTGTGAGGCTGATGGTCCTCTGAGAACAACAGGGATAATCAGGGCACTAAGGGTCAGTTGTGAGGCTGATGGTCCTCTGAGAACAATAGGGATAATCAGGACACTAAGGATCAGTTGTTAGGCTGATGATCCTCTGTGAACAGGGATAACCAGGGCACTAAGGATCAGTTGTGAGGCTGATGGTCCTCTGTGAACAGAGATAATCAGGGCATTAAGGGTCAGTTGTGAGGCTGATGATCCTCTGTGAACAGAGATAATCAGTACACTAAGGGTCAGTTGTGAAGCTGATGGTCCTCTGAGAACAACAGGGATAATCAGGGCACTAAGGGTCAGTTGTTAGGCTGATGGTTCTCTGAGAACAACAGAGATAATCAGGGCACTAAGGGTCAGTTGTTAGGCTGATGGTTCTCTGTGAACAACAGAGATAATTAGGGCACTAAGGATCAGTTGTTAGTCTGATATTCCTCTGTGAACACTAAAAATAATCAGGACACGAAGGGTCAGTTGTTAGGCTGATGGTCCTCTGAGAACAACAGGGATAATCAGGGCACTAAGGGTCAGTTGTGAGGCTGATGGTCCTCTGTGAACAGAGATAATCAGTGCACTAAGGGTCAGTTGTGAAGCTGATGGTCCTCTGAGAACAACAGAGATAATCAGGGCACTAAGGGTCAGTTGTTAGGCTGATGGTCCTCTGTGAACAACAGGGATAAACAGGGCACTAAGGATCAGTTGTTAGTCTGATATTCCTCTGTGAACACTAAAAATAATCAGGACACGAAGGGTCAGTTGTTAGGCTGATGGTCCTCTGAGAACAACAGGGATAATCAGGGCACTAAGGGTCAGTTGTGAGGCTGATCGTCCTCTGTGAACAATAGGGATAATGAGTACACTAAAGGCTGGGTTATAGTCGCGCAGGGCTTGTACACCCTCAGTGGTGTAGGCGTATATACTTGACGCTGCTTTTTTGTAGATTTCTCCAAAAGAACACGTGGAAGTACACTTTAACGTGTGAAAATGTAAGTAGGAGAGCAACAGCTTGACAGACAAACAAAATATTTGAAAGGTGCTCCCTGATGGTTTTTTATCAGTTGGGTTTTAGTAAGTCAGACATTCAGGCTCATTAAATCCAGTTCAGTTAATAAAATGTAAATTGGGTCATTGTTCAGTTTGTCACTCACCTCAGCCAGGACCTCCACTCTCTTGCGTAAAACTCCAGAGATGTATCTGATGAGCCCCCACTCCTTACAGACTCCAGCCTGGACGTACAGCTCCTCCAGCAGTGAACGCACCGTGACCCCACCCTGACCTGGTCCCGACAGCTCCACCATCCAATCAGGTCCTCTGTTGGAGCACAAAGCCACCGGACAGAAAATAAATAAAAACAAACATGATCCTGTTTGGTTCCAGGTGGGATGTAGTTTTGTGTAACATACTTTAGAACATAAAAAATGTAGAGGATGTCCGCTTGGTCCTGCAGGGTGGGGCAGTCTTTCAGCTGCTTGGTCAGCGCAGCGAAGTCCGTGTTTCCCTGAGTGTCTCGAGGCAGGTGCAGGTCCGAAACACTCATGTGCTGCAGAGGGAGGCGGGAGCGTTAGAGACACTCAGAACCAGCAGAAAATCAGAAAAACACACACAGGCTGCTACCTTGTGCTGCGCTGCCTGTGGTCCAGGAGGAGGATGATGAACAASAAGGTTGAGAGATTTACGGTGTTTGTTCATGACCGGAGTCACCGGCAGATACATGGAAGACTCTGAAATGTGCATGAGAAATAACCATTTATGAACCTCCAGAACACATTTTTCTCATTTTCTAACAATGAAGATGAAAAAAACATTAAAACTAAAATTTTTACAAATTTATTAAGGCTAACGATTATTTTAATAATCAATTAATCTGATTATTTTTTCGATTAATCGGCCAAATCATTAAAACGCTTAATTACATAAATAG
>NW_013953118.1:119015-123541 GCF_001266775.1 Austrofundulus limnaeus
AAGCTATCAATTAATGTGAAGTTGTCTGAAGTTGATTTATCTTATAGATTGACTAACGATTAATTGATAAGCAGCCATTTTCTTAAAAACCAGTTTTCTATTGATTCAAAAGGGTCTTTTCATAAAATGAAGGATTTTTTAAAATAATATGCTAAATTAAAAAAAGAAGCACATCATAAATATTTCACAATTGATTTTGCAGCTGTATTAAACACCGACTGAAAACCCCCCCCCAACAACATGGATTTCTCATACATTTGTAAGAATATTCGTGTTCAAAGACTGAAGTCAGTAGAAAACCACCAATGTTAAATAATATGATTGTTAGATGAGATAAAACCATATAAAACCAGAATTCTGGGAGTGAGGATTTAATGCCATTCAGATCTGACAGGAAACCACACACTGCTGAAAAACCAGGAAGTTGATCCATTTATAGAGTCTTCAATGCCCATGTTCGCCCCCTACTGACCTACGGCTGAATCACAGGCATTCATACACAATTCTTCCCTGATGTTTCCATAACGGATAAATATGTGTTGTTATAGATATTTCAGACATGTAACTAATCTATATCAATCAACACATTATAGATTAACCATTATAAAAAGGAAAACCTAAAAATATAGTGTTGTGCTTTTAACATCAGTACTAATCTGTAAAAACTATAAATTTCTTCACATTAATAAACTTGGTTATAGATATAAAACATAACAAAACAGAAATAGGTTGCTGAATGAGGAAAACAGATAAAAAGAATAAAATGATTTTAGATGTAAAACTATTATTAATTTATTACAATTAGACTTTATTTGCATTTGGAATTAATGATTTTTCTCTAATTCTTTATGTTTTGCTTCCTTCTTGTTGGTTCTGTTTGTGGCTAAAATGACCCAGTAAGCGGTTCTGAAGCAGTCTCCCATCCCTCCCCTGCTAAGTCAGACCAAGAGTTCTGCTCACGTCTTTTTTATTTATTTATTTTTTTAACCTTCGTCCTGAACCTTTTTGCTGCTTATCAAACAACTTTGAGCCTCGGTCAGAAAAAAAGACGGGAGGGTTTTTTATATTTCTGGTCCAAGAGAAGGAGTTAAATGGTGGACTGAGGTTTTTCTTCCCCCACAGGACGTGTTTCCTCCTCGCATCAAATCAGACCATCATTYAAAAWAATTATACTTTTTATCTTCGGATCTACTTGGTCTAACAACACAATTTAAAAACTGGTTTAAAGTTCGAAGTCTCTACTTTTCACTCGAGAGTCTCAGAGAGGGCGGATCTTTACAGGTAGTTTTTTTTTCTTCCTAAACTTTATTCAGGTCAGCCAGCATTGACAACGCTCTGCGGGTGACGTAAACGGCTCCGCGACACGGCGAGGGACACATAAATTGCGCGACACAACGAATCGATAGTAAATTTGTTGCCAACGCTTTTAATAATCGATTTTTATCGATTCGTTGTTTCAACCCTAAAATTTATCATTTTACCTCCGATTTTTTAAACAAAATTTCGAAACCTCTGGTGTTATCTCTGCATTAGCAACATTATTTTAGCTTTACCTGGATTTATTGTGTAATAATTTCTGACCCCATTCTTTACAACTCACTGGGCATCTTTAGGCCCTGAACCTGAGCCATGAAGGACAGGATGTCTCTGGTGGAGTGCTCAGGGCTGAAGACGTGGTGCTGCCCCCTCTGGATGGGAGGGAGGTGACGTTTGGTGGTGCTGGTGCTGTGGAGGAGCTGCGTCAGGTACTGGTCAAACATGTCTTTGAAGCCCTCTGAATAAAAACACAAACAAATCAGACTCCATTCAACAAATAWAACCTAAAACCGTTTTTGACGGACCCTCTGGAAGGTCGGAGGGTCTGAACTCCTCGTCTTCCTCCTCCACGTCCTCAAACAGGTCGTCGCTGTCTTCATCCAGGAAGGTGAGGCGGGTGTGGAAGGAGGTGGTCTGAACGCTGGAGAGGTCCGACATCTGCACCCTGAGGGGTCAGACACAAAAAGAATCCAGGTAAAGAACAGGCTCGACGTTTAAACAGGAAGTTTTTTTTATTATCTTATGGAATAAAGTCAAACCTGGCTCCTGCAAAGTAACCATCCTGCAGTTTCCTCAGAGTCGCCACGATGCAGGGATCAACTGCATCTCCGTCTTCAACTGAGAGTCGAGAGAAGAACAGAGGTTCAGAACAGAACATCGAGGGTACCAARCGACCAGCAGACAAACTGGACTTCCTCTGATGATTTAAGGACTGAAACTGTGCATGCTTCCCAGAACCCAGACCCATCAGACTGGAAGACGTGTGTCTGGTTTGGAGAGCTCAGTGGTGCTTCAAGGTTCAGAGATGTTTCTACAGAACTCCTGTGAGCTGCTGCCTTCCTATCAGCTCCAGTTTCTGAAACACTAAGACCAACAACCAGACCAGGTTCTGATGCTCGGTTTGACCCAGGTGGATCCAGGTGGGCGCAGCTTTTAAAGTCTTCGTACCCAGCATGCTGCGAGTGATGGGGAAGGTCAGGGTGGGCCGTCCCGTCATCCTCCAGCAGGAGGACAGGTAGGCCAGCTCGGTCCGTAACATCTCCACGATCATCTGGTTGTCCAGAGCCAGGTAGAAGTGGTGCTGATCCAGAAACTGAGCACAGAGGACAAACAGGTTTTACCAGAACTCCTGGTCATTACCCAAAGCTGCTCTAAAGTTCTCACCTGAGGGGCAAATATATAGGAGCGGTTTCTGATCTCGTAGAACTTGGAGGTACCCAGGACCCCGATGTGTCTGTAGGGCCGCCCGCTCAGGTTCAGCTTCCTGCAGTTTCCTGTGACGACACTGGTTTTTACTCCCGTTTCACAGAAACGTGCAGCATTTGATCAAAGCGTGGGTTACCCAGTCTGACGTAGATGTGGCTCAGGATGCGAGCAGGCATGACCCGGATGGGCAGAACCTCCAACATCGTTTGGACCTCAAAACCAAGATCTCGTAACAACTCCTGGATCTCCTTCGACTCCGCGAGGACACAAACTGACCAAGAAATAAAACACATATCATGCTCCGCCCACTGCCTTGTGTAAAGTAGCATAAAGCTAGCTAAAAGATACAAGTAGCATAAAGCTAGCTAAAAGATACAAGTAGCATAAAGCTAGCTAAAAGATACAAGTAGCATAAAACTAGCTAAATGATACAGGTAGCATAAAGCTAGCTAAATGATACAAATAGCATAAAGCTAGCTAAATGATACGAGTAGCAAAGAGCTAGCTAAATGATACAAGTAGCATAAAGCTAGCTAAATGATACAAGTAGCATAAAGCTAGCTAAAAGATACAAGTAGCATAAAGCTAGCTAAATGATACAAGTAGCAGAAAGCTAGCTAAATGATATAAGTAGCATAAAGCTAGCGAAATGATGCAAGTAGCATAAAGCTAGCTAAATGATACAAAGAGCACAAAGTAAACTAAAAGCTAAATAAAGGCTAGCTAAAAGCTAAAAAGATCAAAANACCATCCATCCATCCATCCAACCATCCATCCATCTTTCCAACAAACCAACCAACCAACCACCTACCTACCTACCTACCTACCTACCATCCATCCATCCATCCATCCACACTTTGTTCTTTCAGCTGATTTATTGATCTGATGACCAACCTTGTACCACAACATCTGGTTTGAAGTTCGTAGAGAATCTCCTGTTGAGAGGATCTACCTCTCCTGGTGCTAAAAATCCCTGAACATCAAAACAGAAAGAAGGAACAAAACGTCTTATCTCCTGCAGGGTTAGGAAGTGATGATACTGTATGTGAGCCTGTATCTGTATCACGTTTTATTCTGCATGTTCAGTGTCCTTACCTCGGCAAGAAGACAGCCCAAAATGTAGAGGGANACTGTACTGTACTGTACTGTACTGTAATGTACTGTAATGTAGTAATGTTAGCATGATGTTACCAGGTGCAGTCTTGCAGCAGCTCTGTTGGAGAATAACACGGCTCTAATATAATGTACTGTAATATAATGTACTGTACTGTACTGTACTGTACTGTACTGTAATGTATTTTAATGTACTGTAGTATTGTTAGCATGACGTTACCAGGTGCAGTCTTGCAGCAGCTCTGTTGGAGAATAACACTGCTCTAATATAATGTACTGTACTGTAACGTACTGTACCTTACTGTACTTTAATGTACTGTAGTAATGTTAGCATGACGTTACCAGGTGCAGTCTTGCAGCAGCTCTGTTGGAGAATAACACGGCTCTCTCTCTGCTGAAACACACAGGACACAGAGCTAATGCCTCTGTGTACTTTAGCTCCGCCTCTCTCCAGTCTGCAGGAACACAAACATGTACAACTGGTTCATTTATTAAATACATCAAACTGGATTGAAGTTGATTCGTAAACTGGTTTGTTAACAGGTTTATAAATGTGGCTTTAGAAAAGTTTGAACTGTTTGATTGTTTTTCTGCTCTTATTTTCTGCTTCTAAACTCAGATAAGACAGAGGTTCTGGTTCTTGGACCTGAACATCATAGGGATCAACTTTG
>NW_013953118.1:131388-138372 GCF_001266775.1 Austrofundulus limnaeus
TTACCCCCTGCTCACCTGAAGTTTACCTCCTGCTCACCTGAAGTTTACCTCCTGCTCACCTGAAGTTTACCCCCTGCTCACCTGAAGTTTACCCTCTGCTCACCTGAAGTTTACCCTCTGCTCACCTGAAGTTTACCCCCTGCTCACCTGAAGTTTACCCCCTGCTCACCTGAAGTTTACCTCCTGCTCACCTGAAGTTTACCTCCTGCTCACCTGGTTTACCTCCTGCTCACCTGAAGTTTACCTCCTGCTCACCTGGTTTACCTCCTGCTCACCTGAAGTTTACCTCCTGCTCACCTGAAGTTTACCTCCTGCTCACCTGAAGTTTACCCTCTGCTCACCTGGTTTACCTCCTGCTCACCTGAAGTTTACCCTCTGCTCACCTGGTTTACCTCCTGCTCACCTGGTTTACCTCCTGCTCACCTGAAGTTTACCTCCTGCTCACCTGGTTTACCTCCTGCTCACCTGAAGTTTACCCTCTGCTCACCTGAAGTTTACCTCCTGCTCACCTGAAGTTTACCCTCTGCTCACCTGGTTTACCTCCTGCTCACCTGAAGTTTACCCTCTGCTCACCTGGTTTACCTCCTGCTCACCTGGTTTACCTCCTGCTCACCTGAAGTTTACCTCCTTCTCACCTGAAGTTTACCTCCTTCTCACCTGAAGTTTACCTCCTGCTCACCTGAAGTTTACCTCCTGCTCACCTGAAGTTTACCTCCTTCTCACCTGAAGTTTACCTCCTGCTCACCTGAAGTTTACCTCCTTCTCACCTGAAGTTTACCTCCTGCTCACCTGAAGTTTACCTCCTGCTCACCAGAAGTTTACCTCCTGCTCACCTGAAGTTTGCTGATAATTTCTGACTTGGTGATGGCCACCAGGTCAGCGTCCTCCACGGCGAAAGCGGGGAAGGAGATGACGGACAGGAGGCCGGCGTCGATCTCCTTGGAGGTGGAGGCTCTGGGTAACATGGAGCAGAGGATGGCCTGAGGAGGAACCACGCCCACATGAACAGGTGCACGGCAGAGCGGACGTGGAGACAGGTGGAGGGAAGACCGGTGCTACCTGACAGTGTTCCACTTCATCAGGCAGAACGTGGATCACGGACTTTGGTCCTCCGCGAGCACCGAACAGATCCAGCTCATCGATGGCCTCCAGAGCTGCCTGCAGACATC
This sequence comes from Austrofundulus limnaeus, assembly GCF_001266775.1. Lineage (NCBI taxonomy): Eukaryota > Metazoa > Chordata > Actinopteri > Cyprinodontiformes > Rivulidae > Austrofundulus > Austrofundulus limnaeus. Next base: position 132,558 of record NW_013953118.1, read on the forward strand.
GTCAGCCTGTTTGAGTTTTTCTGATCCCACGTCAGATTAATCAGATCAGACAGGAAGTGTACCTTAGCCATCCCAACTGAACTGCCGTTGAGCTCGGGGATGCCCTGGTTGGTTTTGTCGCCTCGTTCCCACATCCCATAATCCTGCAAAGATTCGACCACTCGTCAGAAAACTCAGATTTAATTTTTCATTTGAAACGTTGTTTTTCCAGGTGGATCGGCTGACATTTGTCTCACCGCCACTTTGTAGGCCGCCTCGATGTAGAAAACCAGGTTCTGGATGAAAGCCACTTCGTCCAGGTTTGAGACGATGTGGAGACCTGTGGGACGACATTGAAACCTGGTCTCTAAATGGGACAGAAAACCTGATGACCGCAGTCAAACCTGGGTCTGAGTGAGTCCTGCACCTGAGGCCGTCATCTGAGCCAGCATCAGCAGGTAAATGGAGGTGGCGTCCACCTGGAGGTGACCCCACTGGTCGTCTCGGACCACCGTGGAGCAGGTGCAGGTGTTGTATTTGGCATGAAGACAATCCTTTGTACTCTGGGTTTGTTTGAACTTCTCCACCTTCTCCACCTGAGAACAAAAGTCCTTCAAAACAACTAGAAACAAAAACCAACATGTTGGATCAAACTGAGGAAGGTTTTACTTTATATTCTGGTTTTCTGACTGATTTTAGCTTCAAAGTCTTTAAAATATTAAAAAGATCAACATCAAACCGCCCAAATAAAACTACAGTAACAGCTTCTTATGTGTGAATGCTGAAATCTGCTGAAACATCAGCTGAAAACTGCTGAAACATCAGCTGAAATCTGCTGAAACATCAGCTGAAATCTGCTGAAACATCAGCTGAGATCTGCTGAAACATCAGCTGAAATCTGCTGAAACATCAGCTGAGATCTGCTGAAACATCAGCTGAAATCTGCTGAAACATCAACTAACATCTGCTGAAACATCAGCTAAAATCTAAAATCTGCTGAAACATCAGCTGAAATCTGCTGAAACATCAGCTGAGATCTGCTGAAACATCAAGTAAAATCTGCTGAAACATCAGCTGAAATCTGCTGAAACATAAGCTAAAATCTGCTGAAACATCAGCTGAAATCTGCTGAAACATCAACTGAAATCTGCTGAAACATCAAGTAAAATCTGCTGAAACATCAGCTAAAATCTGCTGAAACATCAGATGAAATCTGCTGAAACATCAGCTATAAACTGAAATATACTGAAACATCAGCTGAAATCTGCTGAAACATCAGCTATAAACTGAAATATACTGAAACATCAGCTGAAATCTGCTGAAGCATCAGATGAAATCTGCTGAAACATCAGCTATAAACTGAAATTTACTGAAACATCAGCTGAAATCTGCTGAAACATGAGCTAAAATCTTAAATCTGCTGAAAAATCAACTATAAACTGAAATACGCTGAAACATCGGCTTAAATCTGCTGAAATAGCAGCTAAAAGCTTAAATCTGCTGAAACATCAGATAAAATCTACTGAAACATCAGCTAAAATCTGCTGAAACATCAGCTAAAATCTGCTGAACCATCAACTAAAATCTGCTGAAACATCAGCTAAAAACTGGAATCTGTTGTAACATGAGCTAAATGTTCAAATGAGGAACTAAAAAAACACTGCCAAAAAAGGCAAAAAGCTAGCTGATAAAAGCAAGAAGGGAGTTAAAAGTAGCAGAAGACTTGATAGAAGATACAAGCAGAAARTGAGCTAAAATTAGCAAAAGGCTAATTAAACGTTAGCAGAAGAAGTTAAAGTAGTCCATCCTTCCATCCTGACCCTGAAACCTCGAGAAACTTCAGTTCCTCCACTTGAGGCAGAACCTCACCTGGACCAGGACCTCAGGTTTGGGGGTTCTGATCCAGTTGCTTCAGGCTCGGCTGACTCATCGGCCATTTTACTAAAAACAGCCGATGCTTCGTTTGTTCTGATACTTTCTTATCATCCGCTTCCATTCAACACTGAACAAACAGGAAGTGGAGTTTCTGTGTGTTTGTTGTTCAGATGTCAGCTCAGAGTTTACAGCAAGAAAAACTAACTTCACCTGGTTCCAGTAAACCGCAGGAACACAGGTGTGTCGTACCTGTCTCATCATGCACTGCAGCAGGCCCTGCATCAGCTTCACCACGCTCTGCCGACAAAACAAAACACACAGCTAAAGTCAGCTGAAGTTCACAACACACAGCTAAAATCAGCTGAAGTTCAGACCTACCTGCTCCAGCTCGTAGGCCTTGGCCTTGTCCTCGTCTCGGTCGGCGTTCTTGCGGTAGGCCATGCCGAGCCCCCACACGGACAGGATGCTGTAGACGTTGTCCCTGACCCAGGCGTCTTTCTTCTGGACGCTGGCCGGGAGCAGTCCGGTCACCGGGTTCTGGAGGGAAACACACAAACACACGTTGTTTACAGGAAGCACCAGATGTTTACAAACATAAACRCAACAAGTAAACATTTACAGAGGTTTGATGCGTACWGTAGCTGAAAACRTCTGCTTCCTGTTGAATGAAGTGTCAACAGTGAAGTTCATGGTGTCTCTACATCTAATACGTCCTGAAGTCGTTCTGTTACCAGACTGAGTTATTCTGTCTGCTGATGTTCCAGCTGATGTTTACAGAACATCAGCTGATGTTYWSWRAACATCAGCTGGAACATCTCTGATGAAGACAACACGTCAGGTCTGTCTGAAGAGACGTAAAATAACTCCACGTTTAGAAACAAAACATAGATTTTAGGATGAACTTGATTCTTTCAACAAASCTTCCTGCAGACTTTGGTTGATTTTAGCTGTTCATRAATCAAAACGTTCGGCTTGTTCAGGAGGAGATGTCTTAATATTTTATTACATTTACAGAACTTCTCCACTTTTAAATACTTTCTTTAAAACCTGCTTCAGCTGCTGGCTCTGTTTTAGTCTTCTTATGCTACTTTTAGCCTTTAGCTACTGATCTGACACTTACCTTTTAACTAGCTCTTTGCTACCTTTAGCTACTGTTCTAACACTTTTAATTTTTAACTAGCTCTTTGCTACCTTTAGCTGCTGTTCAGACACTTTTACTTTTTAACTAGCTCTTTGCTACCTTTAGCTACTGCTCWGACACTTTTACCTTTTAACTAGCTCTTTGCTACTATCAGCTAGTGTCTTTCAGCTTTTATTTATGCAGGTAATCCCACTGGGACACGTGGTCTTGTYTATAAGACACAGGTGAGTCCCAGGTGAGTCACAGGTGAGTCTCAGGTGAGTCCCAGGTGAGTCACAGGTGAGTCTCAGGTGAGTCACAGGTGAGTCACCTGTGAGTCCCAGGTGAGTCACAGGTGAGTCACCTGTGAGTCCCAGGTGAGTCACAGGTGAGTCACCTGTGAGTCCCAGGTGAGTCCCAGGTGAGTCCCAGGTGAGTCACAGGTGTATTGTCACATTAATGTTTAAAGCAGAGTTAAAATAATCTAAGATCTGGATTTTTTCTTTAAGACATGTTTAAAATGTTGCAGTGGGTCAGGCTAACAGCTTCGGCTCTTCCTGCAGTGAATCCAGGAGCTGAAGGACATTAAATCTAACTCACATTAAGTTTCTTCAGGGTTAAACAAACAGCTGCTGTTTTTGTCCAGATGTTGTAGAGGTTCGGCTGTTTCTGTAAAAGGCTAAAGTTCATCCTGAGCAGCAGCTGCAGAGGAATAAACAAAGTGGGACCAAAGGTCAGCCGCTGAGATCAGCTGAAGCCCGAGAAGCTCGGGGTCTCTTATCGGTCCGCTCTTGGGCTCACGTTCAGAACCGTCTGGGTCCGGTCCGGACCCTGAGGGCCCACAGCTGATAACATTACAGMAAACACCGGAGCAGTTAGAAACAAAAACACCTTTTATCATTATTTCAGCTGATTTTAATAAATTATAACTAATCGGTGCAGAAATCATTTAATGTTGAAGTTTAAAACAGGATTTATTGTTTTTTTTATCAGCAGGGTTCAGTCTGGAGGGAGCAGGAGGGCCAGAGCTGAGGCAGGTGGGCTTCACCTTTACCACCCAAACAACCGGGATTTGAACCCGCAACACTCTGATCACTGACACACCTGCCTAGTTTAACTCATTTCACATAAAAATATAGATTTTATTTGTTATAATGAACTTATTACTGGAAAATAAAAAATRTCATTAATGTGAATTTATGTGTAATATGATATTTATAACATGTTAATAAGGTTCTGATGGATTTAATGACTGATATAAAATGATTAAACATCATGATGTTTAAAGACTTTACTGGATATATTTCCGGTTCTGGACCCTGTTCTGGGTCTGGACCCACCTGATGACACAAGATGGTCTCCTGGACCAGTCTGGCATACCCGTCCAGCCTCACCCCGGAGTTACTGCGGCTCCTCATCCCCACCTGTCACCGGGAGGACGACTCGTCCTGCGGGCACCAGCTGCAGACCTGCCCCCCGACCCGGGTCCTGTCTCAGACCCCTCCGGGATGAAAGCCACAGATAAACTAGGGGTCCATCTTCCGGGTCCTCCCGGTCCTCCCGAGCCTGCGTGACCTCCGCAGAGGCTGCTCAAGATGCTAACGCTCAGCTAGCTGAGTAGCATCCGGCCGTTTTCAGGCAAAAATAACAGGTTAAAGTAAATTAACAGGCTGGGTTTGAACCCGCAGAGGCAGCAGTCCCAGTGCGGCCCGTTAGTGAGCGGTGTCACAGCGGGAGGACGGCCGTACGTCAGTCACAGGTCCCGGTTCTGATCCATACATCCACTCTGTACATTCTGTTCTTGCTGTTCCGCGGCTGACCGACAGGGGGCGCCAAACCGTCTGCTCTGAGCCACAGACAGGGCCTAAAGGAGGGGTTCTCGAGTCTTTTGGGTCTGGGGACCACTTACAAGGTCGAACCCCCTCATAAACCCCCTGCTGTTTTAAAAAACAATTTACTGTAATTTCAACCCCTAAATGCCATGAAAATATATTTTTATTAAGTTTATTATGCTTGTTTTATTAGTTTATTGTTCTCTATGCATTTTTAAAAATAAAAACCAAATTAACATTTTAGTAAAAGATTTTGAGGACCCCCAAGATACCTCTTGCGGACACCTAGGGGTCCAGGGACCCCAGTTTGAGAACCTCTGCCTTAAAGTATATTTGTAAAAATAGTTGCATAATGTAACACTGATTGCTGTGCAAAAGTTTTCAATTTGTTATTGTTTTTCTTCAGCTACTTCTAAATATAAGGTCACAACAGCAAACTGAAAAAAGTTCAATGCTGGGATCATGCCCCTTTTGATGCTACTTGGGCTCAAACCTGCAGCCTCAGTATGACATGACTGCAACACTGACCACTGAGCCACCGCAGCATTTACAAATATCACTACAAACTTTCAGCTATTAGTTAGTAATCCACTTTGTTTTGGCCCCTCTCAAACTAACCTTCGGCTCATCAGTCTGCTCACAACAAAACTCATTTTCTCCAAATCAAGGTTGTTTAATGAGCCATCTACAACAGGTAAGATGTTGACGGTTTAGAATCTTCAAACAGAGCACCACTTCAAAAGTTTCAAAAGAGTTTTGCTTTCTCACTTCTTTCAGAACCATTTACAGTACATGTCTGTGAACATTTTTCAGGTTGGTTTATCAGATGCTGCTGTAGTTTCCTGGAGGTTTTTTATTTTCTTTTTTCTTTTTCTTTTTGAAGGTCAGAATCTCCACCTCTGGTTAGCAGCCAGCTGACAGTCTGCCCAATCGGGTGGAGCACTTCCAGGAGCCAAACCTTTCACTAATGCTTCTATTACTTACTTACTTACTTACTTACTTACTTACT
>NW_013953118.1:138455-143053 GCF_001266775.1 Austrofundulus limnaeus
GTATTTATACTAAACCAAGAGTGAAATCAAATAGAGAAAAACACTTGCTGTTTTCTGCGTGTGACGTCAGGACGTAACGAATAACGGAACGTACAAACCAATCAGATCGCAGCCGTGCGCTGGGCTCGTCCAATCACAGCGCAGCTCTTTATATTCGCCTCGGCAGCATCCGCTAGCTGGGCAGTTTAGCATCGAGCTGGACGAGGAGCTGAAATCAGACATATTTAAACATCTGCTTGTTTTCAGASGTTATGCTTTCAGCCTTATTTTGCTGAACTTTAAGTCCGTTTAACTGGAAACGTTTAAGGCCCAGTCGAAGGTAAATAATCCCGTTTCTGCTGTTGGTTGAAGCGTCGCAGGTGGGGGGCGCAAATGTCACGAAATGTTGCAATTTAGCGACGTTAGCTAATGTGAGCTAACACAACTTCGTGCTAAAACACTGGTGGAAATTAATGACAACATTTGAAACTAATTAGTTTAAATATCGGGGTTGTACATCCTCAGATGGAGCATTTTAAAATCATTTCCTGTTGAAACATTCCTGGTAAAATCAAGCTAACCAGTTAGCACCAACTTGTTTATTTGTTCCTCAGAGACTTCTTGTCTTTTCTGACCTGGTCAGGACTTGAACTTCCTCCTCCAGATGCAGTTCATGCTGCTGTTCAGCCGCCAGGGCAAGCTGAGGTTACAGAAGTGGTATGTTCCTCTGTCCGACAAGGAGAGGAAGAAGATCTCCAGGGACCTGGTCCAGACCATCCTGGCCCGGAAGCCCAAGATGTGCAGCTTCTTGGAGTGGAGAGACCTGAAGATTGTGTACAAAAGGTGGGTTTATACACCTGTCAACACACACAGGTCTGGTTTGTATATCCCTGTGGGGACCGTGCATTGACTTCCATTCATTTTTTTGTAATTATGTATCCTAACCCTGACCATTTACTCTAAAATTAACCTCAGGTACCTACCAGACCCTACAACTAACTAAACCTTGGTCCTAAACTTAAACCCACACCTGCAATTTGCATTTGGACCTGTGGGGACCTGGCAGTGGTCCCCACATGGCTGCTTTTTTTTGGAAAAGTTGTCCCCACGATGTAGGAAAAACAAGGCCACACCAGGGTTAGTAGGTCCTCTGGATGGTTCTTCTTCAGTGAAACGCTTCGTCTCTCCTCCAAGAGACTTCCTCAGCAGTGTGTAGCAGGGTTTTATAAAAGAACAAAAGCCACCAGGCATTACGGTGAGACTGCAAAGAAAGACAAATCACCTGAGAGCATAACAGACAGTGATGAGTTTTATACGGAGCTGTAGTAACAAATCAAATGACAGAATGAATCCAATTTTTGAATATTTCCCTTGTAAGCGTGATGATAAATTATGTCAGCATAATCAAAGGAAGGAAGGATACACGTTTCAACAATGAGCTTTTTGTCTGAGGATGTAAAAGATGAGCAGTTTCTGTACAGGAAGCTGAGTTTAGGTTTGACCTTAGTTTGCAGTGTARTAATCTGTTGTGTTGTTGGTGTGCTCAGATACGCCAGCCTGTACTTCTGCTGTGCAGTGGAGGATCAGGACAACGAGCTCATCACCCTGGAGATCATCCACAGATACGTGGAGCTGCTGGACAAATACTTCGGCAGCGTGAGTCTCCTGAATAACACACACACACACAGGTACGGCCGGGACCACGCCTCCTCTCATCCTCTCCTCCTCTCAGGTGTGTGAGCTCGACATCATCTTCAACTTTGAGAAGGCCTACTTCATCCTGGAYGAGTTCCTGCTGGGAGGAGAGGCTCAGGAAACGTCCAAGAAGAACGTTCTGAAGGCCATCGAGCAGGCCGACCTGCTGCAGGAGGTGGGATGTGTTCAGCTCCGCCTGTCGCCCGGTCCATCTGCAGGGTGGGCTGTTTGTACGGAGACATTGGCTGTGTCCAAAACGACAGGCCGGGTCCTCCGAAGGCTGAATTCGTCGGCCGTTTACGTCACAGCACCGCGACGGAGGCCGTCCCAAACCGAAGACTCCTCCGATGCGGCCGACAAATACGTCCTTCCTTTTCCCCGATTTGAAGGACAGGTCCGATGGATCCTTCCCGGGGTGGAGGGGAGGCTAGACCGTCCAAATTCACAGCCTCTTTTTTTCCGGTCTTCCCGGTCTACCAAGGACTCGGCCCACCTCGATCGGGTAGTCTGGGTCCTCCGGAGGACCCGGCCTGTCGTTTTGGACACAGCCATTGAACTGGTGACATTAACTTCCTGTTTGTGGCACATTTTTATTWTTTGGGAGGGGGAACTTTTCAAGATGGGTGGTGACTRTGGCGGCCATTTTAAAGTTGGCCATTTTGGATCCAACTTTAGTTTTTCTCAGTGGGAAGAGGGTCATGTGACACATGAAACTTATTGATAATTTGACAAGAAAACCAAAGGTGTGCTTGGTTTAAATGTAACTTTATTCTTCCATGAGTTATTTACAAGTTTCTTCTTGTTTACACCCTTTGACATGTTGCAGTTAACATGTGAGGAGTGCTGATAAGGTTAGAAGAGTTTTGGATTTTTCCTTTCTAGTTTAGTTGTATTTAGTTTTGACTTTTTTATTTTAATTCAGTTTTCATTCGTTTTTACAGTGGATTTGCTAGTTTTTATTAGTTCTAGTGTTTGTTTGTTTGTAGTTTGGTTGGGTGGTCATCCTCCAGCTTGTGATATTCCTGATGTGCCACAAACAGGAAGTTCATATCACCAACCTTTCCCGTTTTATTTAGGTGTGTCCATATAAACGGTCCACCATGTAGAATCTGGATTCAGTTCTAGGAGCGACTCGCTGCACACTGCTGCTGCAGTTTGTCCACTCCAGGTTTGGATCATTCAGAACCGGATCACTCACGTCAGAATAAAAAACATTTTCCTCCTTTTCTCCGCAGGAAGCCGAGGCGCCACGAAGCGTCCTGGAGGAGATCGGGCTGACATAAAGCGGTCCGTCCTCAGACCTGACCCACGTCCTCGTTGTGTCTTCCTTTTGTCCGTCAGTGTTGTGTATTATTGTCCTGTTGTGTAGCGTCCTCAGTGTGCGTTGTGTGTCCTGCAGTATTCAGCGTCACTCTACAGATGTAGCATCGACACAAACCCAGCATGTTCCTCTCACCGCTCTGCAGCTGCTCTCACAGCACACATCTAGAACAGACAGGTTCATAAAGGCCTGGGACCACCTGAAGGAACAGACCCCGCCCCCCAGAGTCTCAGGACCAGACGAGACGGACTCTTTGGTCAAAGCCTGAAAATAAAATGTTTGCAGTATTACTGGGACAGCTCCAGATTTGTTTGTGTTGTTCATGACTGTCAGCTGSTCCTGAGTCCAAAAGTTAACATCTGAATTTGTTTTATTTCTTCTTTAATCATCAATCAGGCCACCTCATTTAGTTTATTTAATTAAATGTGCTTTTATAGGAATCAGTTTTTACAGATTCTATGGAGGTCATTTTGTATTTTTATTATTCAATCAAAAAGTTTTTTTGCAAAACAAACTTTTTTTTTGTCATGTCAAATCTTTTTTGAATCTCAAATTTTGGTTGATGATCCAAGTTCAGAACTGTTTAGAGTTCAGCCAGAAACTCAGAACTTGAACCATGTGGGCGGAGCCTAATGAGGAACTATGTAAGACGTGTCCCTATTGGTGCAAGAAGAAAAAAGCTTCAGTCCGCATTAACCAATACGGACACATCTGACACAGTTCCTCATTAGGCCCCGCCCAGGATGTTTATGTTCTGAGTTCAACCAAAAGTTTCAGATTCAACCAGAGGTTTATAACGTGAAAAAAAGTTAGTTTTAAAAATAATTTTGTTGAAACTGCCTTTTTTTATAATAAAAACACAAAATTACCTCCATAATTCTCCTACATGTTTGTTTTAAAGCAGTTCTTGTTAAATTTTAACTAAAAGASAGAAAAACTGACATCAGTCGACCTGTATGAACCAAGAACTGAGTTCCACTGAAATCCTCTGTGGTTCATGAGATATTTTGCTAACAGATCAGTGKTTGATGTTGATGTTTTAAGGAGGTTAGTTGGTTATGGCGGCCATCTTGAATCAGGCTGACACACTGTTTATCACTTGTAGATTAAAGTCTGTTCAGTAATTTGAGATATTTTGCTAACAGTACAAACAGGAACAAAAGGTGATCATTAAAAGCACACTTTTACTACAACTGTTGTAAAATATAAAAGCAGCCGTCACTAAATAATAAAAATATTTAGATTAGTTGTTTCTGGGTTCAGAACCGAAACGAAATAAAAAAAAAGTTTTGAGCCTCAGATCAGACACTTGACACACACAGGAAGTCATCACAAACTCACTGTTTGTTCTGCAGCACAGTTTCAATCCAGTATTTAAATCTAATTTATGAACAGGAAAAAGGGGGCGGGGTTAAATCGTGGGTCAGACGGTTCTGAGACCAAAGAAACGTAAAAAAATAGTTTCCTGTTTTTGATTCCAATTTATTTTCTTTGAATGTGAGAAATGTCTAATTTTCTTCTTTTTAAAGATGATTTGATCTGAATGTTTGGCTGGATTAACTCTAAAATACTGTCAAATTACATTTATTTACATTCAGATTAA
>NW_013953118.1:143542-148720 GCF_001266775.1 Austrofundulus limnaeus
GTTGAACAGTTGATCTGTTTTCTGTTTGTGGATGTTTCTCCTGGTTTAGAACAAATCATCACTTCTTTATTTCACAGTAAATAAAACAGGAGTTTATGAATAAAAACTAATTATTGAACAAACTCACATTTCATTCATGATGAAGTCATTTTGTTTTTAACTTTTGTTATATTTGAAACAATAAATGTGTTCAAGAAAACTGTTTCCAATTATTGACCAATTATTAATAATCATCAATAAACATGTTGAGATGAGCCGAAACCCTCAGATTATTACAAATATCTGTTGCATTTAGTTCAAATATTAGTTTTTTTAAATGTCCACAGTAAAATGAGTGCCCTGCTGCTCAGAGTGTTTGTTAGAGGACTCTCAGCTACTACCACAGCAGGTTTTAGCTCATCTGTAACACGGACTCATGAACACTTTAGCTGTTTGCTAATAATTAGCGACCTTCTAATCCACAGATTCATCAGTTGTAAACCCAGTGATTACAGTTTTATTCTGAAGTGTTCATTGAGTCATTAAATATTTTGCTAACAGACATCGGTTACACCAGCAGGTGATAACTTCCTGAAATCTGACTTTCCAAGTAGCCGAAACAAAGTAACATTTTCTGCTTTTCCTAAAGATGTGATATGAGTTCATTTCAGAGTACAAGTACTTCAGTTTGTGTACTCGTAGTTGAGTTAATATTTAAATATCACATAATAACTGTAGAAATATATTTCTTTATTCAGAACACAGCAGACTGTTTGTGTTAATCTTAAAATATCTACAAACAGGAAGTGATGTCACAGACAATAACAGTGGGATCAGTACAAAGTACTGGGTTGTTTTTATGAGTAAAAGTATTTCAGGCTGAAGTACTGACTGGAATATCAGTGTAACATCTTTAATCTGCAGTAATCTGGATTATTTAATCTGAACAGGTGGATATGTTTTATGTTGAAGGGTCAATGTTTCTGTTTCCTGTTTCTCCTCTGACCTTACATCCTCCTGCACAGCCTGGTTCTCCTGGTCAACCTGGTTCTGGTTCTCCTGGTTCTCGTGCTCAGCCTGGTTCTCCTGGTCAACCTGGTTCTGGCCCTCCTGGTTCTCGTGCTCAGCCTGGTTCTCCTGGTTCATCTGGTTCTCCTGGTCAACCTGGTTCTGGTTCTCCTGGTTCTCGTGCTCAGCCTGGTTCTCCTGGCTCATCTGGTTCTCCTGGCTCTCCTGGGTTCTCGTCCCGTCTCCAGACTCTGGCTCTGGCTCGTCCTCATGTGCTGACTCAGCAGATGAGGTTGTGGGGCTTTTCTTCTTGTGTTTCTTCTTGTTCTTCTTGTTCTTCTTGTGTTTGTGTCGATGGCGGGAGCTGCTTCCAGTTCTCTCGGAGCTCTTTTCTCTGCTTCGTTTCTTTTTCTTCTCTCTGCTGATGCTTCTGGACCTGGTCTCTCTGTCCGTGTCCTCGTCTTCAGACCTGTCCCTGTGTTTGTCTCTACTGTCATGTCTCAGCCTGTCTCCGCTCCTGCGTCTCTCTGTCCTCCTGTCCCCGTGTCTCCATCTGGACGTGTAAGTGTCCTCTCTGTGACGGTGGGAGCTCCTGCTCCTGCTCCTGCTCCTCCTGCTCCTGACGTGAGATCTCTCTGAGCGTTCCGGGCTCCGGCTGTAGCGCCGCCTCCTCCAGGACCGCTCGCTGAACCGCTCGTCTCGCCGCTCGTCTCGCCGCTCGTCTCGCCGCTCGTCTCGCCGCTCGTCTCGCCGGCTCCCCCTCACGCTGCGGTCGGGGGAGAGCTGCAGGTCCCGGTCGGCCTCCCAGAATTCGTTACCAGGATTTCGGAACACGTGAAGGAAGTTGCAGTTTTTGCCTTTGGGGCACTTCTGTCTGTCAAACAGTCCTGATGAGAGGGAGAAAACAGGAAGTGGTTAAATGATGACTCTCTTCAGGTGGATCATCAGGTGGATCCACACCAGACAGTCAGGTGTTTGTTCTGTCGTTGACCTGATGGAGGTCTGCAGGCGTTGGAGGGACCAGACTTAAGGTGCAGGAAGTTCAAATGTGGTCCATGTTCTAGATTTAATGATCACATTCCCAGCTACCCCCCACCCCATTGTAACAAACTGGTTTTGATATTTTCAATAATGGTTCATGAAGTCTAAAACCTTTAAAGAAACCTTCCAGGGTCTCAGGATGGCTGGGTTAGGTGGTCTATTATCGGTTGGGTTGTCTACTGTTGATTGGGTGGTCTATGGTTGGTTGGGTGGTCTATTGTTGGTTGGGTGGTCTATTGTTGGTTGGGTGGTCTATTGTTGGTTGGGTGGTCTATTGTTGGTTGGGTGGTCTATTGTTGGTTGGTTGGTTGGGTGGTCTATTGTTGGTTGGTTGGTCTATTGTTGGTTGGGTGGTCTATTGTTGGTTGGTTGGTTGGGTGGTCTATTGTTGGTTGGTTGGTCTATTGTTGGTTGGGTGGTCTATTGTTGGTTGGTCTATTGTTGGTTGGGTGGTCTACAGTTGGTTGGTAAGACCTCTTTAATGCCACTTGAAATGAAATTTAAGGTCAACTTCACAATATACTAAAAAAGAAAAAGCTGCAACAGTTTTACTCAAATGTTTATTTTAACACTAAACGAGCTGTGAGAGGCATTTTGTAAATTATTAAAAAGTAAATGTTATGTAATGTACTTTAATATTTGAGATAAATTACAATCGTCCTAYTGTTAACATATTAAGACCTCTGAAAGACTGATTTAAGACATTTTAAGGCTAATTAAGACCTTATTATTGGATGGATGATTTTAATGCCTTTTAAGACTTTTTAAGGATCCACTCGAACCCTGAAAAACCAGGGGAGYGAGCACAGATCCATTTCTTTGGAGTCTTCATCTACTTTTCAAAGATAGAAGCTGAACTCACCACATATGGCGCTCTTCCAGCGGGTGACGGGACACATCTCACACTGAAGCTGCCGCCCGGCGTACCACCTGCCGTTGAACCTGAGGAAAGCCTCTTTGCACTGCTCCTCTCTGTCCAGGACACCAGAGACAAACRACTCAGAGTTACAGAGGTTGAGCAGAAGCTGAGCAGAACGTTGATCAGAAGCTGACTCACGTGGCAAACTGAACGTAAACGTTTCCTCTCAGGTGTGGTTCGTGGTTGCAGCAGACCTGAGAGCAGACACGTTTCAGTGGAATTAATCAAAGTCTTCCTGAACACTGGACCGGGGGCTTCTCYCCCTCCTCACCTTGAACTGCACCACTCTGCCCACGCTCTTAAACTCGGGCAGAACATCGTGGTAGAAGTCCAGGAAGGACTCGTGCAGGTCCTCCTCGCTATGCTCCAAGCAAGCGTCCATGTCGTAATCGTCCCGCCGAGACTCCACCATCCCGAACGTCACGAACATCCCGCGGACCAGCAGCGTGGGGCTGGAGGCCGGGTAGATGTGCTTCCGAGAACACCTGCACCCAGAGAGAACGATGGAAGGATTCAGCAGGAGAACTTAAATTAAATACTTTTTTTAAAGTCTGGTTTCTGACTGGGCTGAAGGTTGATGAACAGAGTTCACGAGGAAACAGATCGTCCTTCTGTGAGTGGATCAAAGAGATAAACTCTGTCAGACACTTTAAACCAGGGCTGTTCAACTAGATCACTCTGGGGCCATGGTCAACCGTGGGCTGGAAGTGGCCCACGGGCCTCAGGTTGAAAAATTTTTTTTTTTTGCACTGAAACATCGATTTTAAATTTACAAATCGTTTGAAATCTATATTTAGATTAATTAAAAAAAATACAAATTATAACCAAAAAAAAAAATTAATTAATTAATTTAAAAATAACTGCTAATTTGGGGGGCTCAACTGGGCCACCAGTTGAATATCCCTGCTTTAAATCCATCTGAGTTTTGTTCTGGGGGTCTCCAATCTGATCTGCAGAGCTGTATTTAAATGTCCAGGACTAAAAAGCACACAGATAAATAATAATGAATAAAACTGTTGGATCAGGTGGAGGACTTCAGTGCCAGTGGCGTCACTAGGCCTATTTTAGGGGGGCTGGAGCCCCCGAATCTGCTGCTTCGTCTCTCCTGTGGTCCTGAGGGTTGGATCAGGACTGAAKGAAGCGGACCCTAGGCTGCAGACTGTGACACCCCAACAGTGAGACCCCCACATCAAAGCGTACCTGTCTCCGAAGCGACACGCTCCGGTCTTAAGGAAAAAGGGACAGTTGGCCACGTCGCGCTCCGTCCCAAAGTTCTCAGAGTTCACGGCAGCAGGAGCCTCCGGGTTCATCCAGGGTCCTCTTTTGTCCAGCTGAACGTAGAAACACACCGTCTGCTTTAGCTTCCAGCCTCCTACCAGGCTTTAACTTTCAACCGTTTGATGTTTCTACCTGATTTTCAGCTTCGTCCAACATTTTCTGAACAGCCTCCTACAAATGGTCAAACAGACGGCAGGTGAAAAAGTGAAGYGGTCAACAGACTGCAGCGGATCTGTTCTGGTGGGTTAAGAGCTCGCTGACCAGAGTCAAACATAAAACAAGGATAAACTGAAGAGCTGGGATCAGTTTACTGTGGGTCAGGACCAAAGTAAAAGATACATCCATGCTGAGAGCTGAACGCCTCTTTCTCTTTAGGTGGATCTTAGTTAAGGAGGAATAAGATTRCCGCTCAGTCAAGGAAACATTTCTTTACAATCATTAATGAATCCAAGCAGCAGAGGATATATTTCTTTTAGTTTTATCCTCCTGGAGTCCGTTTCACCTCTCTGTCCCGCTTCTCCTGCTGCCTCTGCTCCCTCTGCTCCTGTTCTCTCCTCTGCTCCTTCTCCCATTCCTCCTTTATCAAACGCTGAGAAGGACAGAAGAAACACACACAATGTATCATCATCGTGACAACAAAGACAACAACACGTCAATAATATCCTGCAGCCCTATCCAGGTGTGTCCAACTCAAGGTCCGCAGGCCAAATGTGGCCCATTAGAGCTTCAGAGACGTAGTCATGTCTTAAAGGGATCCAAGATTAGTTGTAACATTAGAGTTTACTTTATAAACATATATTTCAACTGTAAAATAAAGACTGTAAAAACACTGTAGGCTGTTTAGTTTTGTACATTTTGGAGGCTGATCTTAAAAATGTCAGATCTATGTATTTATTTAAAAGACAGATAAAAGCTAGTTTGTTGCAGGTATATGGAAAAGTAAAATGTGAAGC
>NW_013953118.1:153686-155609 GCF_001266775.1 Austrofundulus limnaeus
TTAACACACAGATACTGAAAGTTTTGTAAAAAGACAAAAATCTAAGCAGAAATAAGACTAAGATTTTGTAAAAGTTAAATTAGCAGAAAATAATGCATAAAGTATAAAAAAGTGACAATTTGTGGTAAAATAACTAAAACAGCTGAAAATTTCAATAAAACAACTAAAATGTAGCTGAAATTTTTAAAATTAGCATAAAGAAGCATAAGGAGCACAAGTTTGCTGAGCTTAGCATAAATAAGTTGTAATAGCTTCAAAGAATGTACATTTAGCTTAAAACAGCTAATTTTAGCTAATAATAGCTAAAATTGCAGCAAAAGCTGACTATAGCAAAATGCATCTGTAAGACACATGGCACAAAGTAGCAGAAAAAGTGCAAAAAAGCTGAAGAATTTTAGCTGAAATAACAGAAAAAAGCTAAAAGTACCAAAAAGTAGCTAAAATTAGCACAAGAAAGTGAAAAAGAGCAAAACCAGAACAAAATGTGTAAGAAACTTAAAAAAAATTAAGGATGTTGAAAACAACTTCACTCATTTTCAATGGCAAAAAAGTAGCTAAAAAAGTGAAATAGCTGAAAAAGTATAAATAGCTGAAATAAAAAAGCCATAACACGCTTGACATAAATGAGCTGAAAGTTTTCATATATGAATTGCTGAAATAGCACAAAAATTGTGGAACGAGTTAGATGCTGAAAAGCGTACAGAAGAAGAAATGATCTCTGTTGTGTTGATGTTGTGAAGCGTCGCACAAATAAAAACCAACACGTTTCAGAACCGCCTCTGGCAGCTTCTGCTCTGGTATTTTTAGCCGGGCTGAACAGGTGACATGAAGCTGAACAACAGCAGCTCCATCATTCCTCCTGGTCTGAAGTCATTTTCTGCCCTCAGCCCCTCTGATGAGTGACGCAGCGGCCCGCAGCGACGACACAATGACCTGCTGTGTGCTGAGGCACTGCTAGCTGCTGCTGCCAATCTTCATTCTTTCCATTTTTAGACTCAACAGACGCCTCCGTCCTTCAGACCTGTTTATATGAAGCTGCTGGTGAGAGCTCCGAGCYGTAAACTGATGCTCTGAAAACACTAACAGAGAAAATGTATTTTATCCTCATCTCTGCCTGGACCGGACCGGACTGGACCGGACCGCTGCAGCTCGGGGGTCAGGTCTGGTTATCCTGAGCCTGCAGGTCTGAGTCCGGTGAAAACAAACCAGTAAATCTTTCCTGTCTATGCAGAGAGAACATCCACACCTGCCAAAACATCTGAGGCTCCACGTGTAAAATTAAATGTTAAAAATGTCAAACATATTTTCTTTATTTAGCTCCTTGTTCTTACTTATTACAAATTCTTTAATTTACGATTAATTATTTCAGGATGGAACGCAGCCTTTGCTGTTAGCGCTTGGCTTTTGTTGTGATGTCATCATCCTGCGACAAAAGGAACAGCTAACTCTGCTAATACAACCAACGCTGCTAACCCTGCTAACACTGCTAACCCTGTCAATGCTGCTAACTCTGCTAATGATGTTAACCCTGCTAACACTGCTACCCATGCTAACCCCGCTGATCCTGCTAACCCTGCTAACTCTGCTAAAAATGTAAATACTGCTAATGCTGATAACCCTGCTAACACTGCTAACTCTGTCAATGCTGCTAACTCTGCTAATACTGTTAACCCTGCTAACACTGCTAACTCTGTCAATGCTGCTAACTCTGCTAATGATGTTAACCCTGCTAACACTGCTACCCATGCTAACCCCGCTGATCCTGCTAACCCTGCTAACTCTGCTAAAAATGTAAATACTGCTAATGCTGATAACCCTGCTAACACTGCTAACTCTGTCAATGCTGCTAACTCTGCTAATACTGTTAACCCTGCTAACACTGCTACCCATGCTAACCCTGCTGATCCTGCTAACCCTGCTAAC
>NW_013953118.1:159473-162164 GCF_001266775.1 Austrofundulus limnaeus
ATACTTTAAGACTTTTACTCAAGTTATATTCCTAAAGGAGACTTTAACTTTTACCAAAGAAATTTTTTGGTAAGATACTTTTACTCAAGTATGACTTTGTGGTACTTTATACAACACTGCTTATTTTTTTAAAGTACTTTATAGACTCAACTCTTTCTTCACCRTGACCGACCGAAGCAACGYCCTCATTACTGATCCTTGGCTCCACCTCCTGCTCCATCTGTTCACCCTAATTATTAATTTATTTTTCTCTTCTTCCCTTTTTGTTCTTGTGCTTCTCAGAGCGCTTCACTGGTTTCCTGTTTTTCTTGGTTTCTGCGCTTCGTTGCTTTTCACAGACTTCCTGTTCAGTTTGTTGTTTTAAAACCTGCACATTAAYCTGTCGTTAGAACTGAAACCACAGGTGAAACAAACACCTGTTTAACATTTATACACACCTACACTGCAAAAACTGTGCGTCTGACCAAGTCTTACTCTTGTTTGTTGTTTCATCATTGCCATATTCTGGCCAAGTATTCTTAGTTTTGAGAACTTCATCAAATACACAAACACACGTCTGCTTTTCAAGAATATTCATGGCTCAGCTGCACTTCGTATCCCTCAGTTCTAGAAAAACATCTCGAGTCACTCCAACTGTTTGAGTGTAGAGTTCCCAAATGTAAAACTTCTTTTGGTAAATCAGCTTTTTTAAGTGTTGCCACACATCAGGGGACGACTTTACCAACAGAACTGTCGATTCGTTCAGACCTTCATACGTTTTCACGCATAAAACAACGGCTTCAGACCTGCTCTCATCATGTGAACTGATGTGAGTGGAGTTTGTGACTGTGAGAGTATGAACGGTTGAAGAGGAATCTGAAATTATTTACATTTTAATGTGTTTTTAATAAACGAGTTGGCGTCTACGATGACATATTTTTGGAGTGTGGATATTATGGATTGATTTTATATTGACTATGACTGTCTGCTCTTGTATTGTGATGCTTTTTAATTATGTTTTTCTGTTTGAATAGCATCCAGCTGCTTTTTTATTTTTATTTTTTATTTACTTATTTTTTTTAACTTTTAAGTAAAGTATTGTGTGAGCTGGGTCAGGGACTACAGGTGGAAACAACCTTTATGATCAAAAGAGCCATTTGTGCTCCTGGTCTCACCAATAAAACGTGTCTGGAGACACAAAACAAGCCACAACGTGATTATCAACTGCTGGTCCGCGGGCCTTTTCGAGGCCTTTTTGGAAACCCTTACGGTCAGTGGAGATGACATTATAAAACTAAAACAATATTGTTGTTATCATTATATTATTTATTATTATTCACATCAGGACAAATAAAAAGACCAGATTGATGTAAACGAGACAAATACTGTACATAGTTTACACCTAATTTCATAAAAACTGGTACAATTGAACTATTCAGGCATATTTTTTCTAATTCTCATTATGTAGTTTTCAAATAATTTAAAGGTAATTCTGATGGATTTGAGAGAAAGATTATAGAAAGAGATAACAGGTTAGCATGAGCTCGCATGTTTTCCTTTCTGTATTGATCACATTTTGTTTACAAATTGATTTGTTGTGAGAATAAAAACCAAAACAAACATTTATTCTGTTGTTTGGCCACACGTGGCCCCAGAACCACAGGTTGCAGAGCCCTGACCCAGAGCTRCAACCTGATCCAGCGTCTGTTTATTGTCCCTGTTTTAAATCAATCTGTTTATCTCTATCGATTATTTCTGTCTGAAGGTGTTTTAGTTCTCAGCCTGATTAACTGAACAAGAGCAGAACATGTTGGATTATTAATCTTGTTAATCTGGAAACACTGTAAGAAGTGAGATTATTTTACTGCCCTGACAGATTATTTCTCTTCATTTGAAAAGATTCAGATTTTAATCTAATATTTTAACGTGTTTCCAGATTAACGGTGCAAATCTCAGGCAGGAAGAACTGATCAGTGAAGACTGGAGGACCGGGTCGGACCGGGTCGGACCGGGTCGGACCGGGTCGGACCGGGTCGGACCGGGTCGGACCGGGTCGGACCAGAACCGTGTTTCTCCTGATCTGATCCCAGTTCAGTTTCTTACGGCGACCTGAAGGTCGGTACTCGAGGCTTGACTGAAGACCCTGAAACAGGCCCAGACCGACACCGAGACCTGGACCACCTGCAGGACCAGCAGGAAACCCACCTCAGTTCCAAACTTTCCTGAAAAACAAAAATAAAAAAGATGATTTGAAGCTGCAGGACACACCAGGTTCCACCGAGTCGTTCTTTATAGGATCTCAGGTCCAGAACCAGGTCCAGGACCAGGTCCAGAACCAGAACTGATCCTCTGCAGACCTCAGAGGAAGGTCAAAGGTCATTTAGAGGACAGAGAACTTTCACCCTGAAGGTCAGACTGTGCAATGAGCTCCACCTCAGACTCTACAGTTTTCATCTTCTGGACCGAACTGGGTCCATCAGAACCCTGATCCAGATCACAGCAGGTCTACAACAGAACCCTGATCCAGAACACAACAGGTCTACAACAGAACCCTGATCCAGAACACAACAGGTCTACAGCAGAACCCTGACCCAGAACACAGCAGGTCTACAACAGAACCCTGATCCAGAACACAACAGGTCTACAACAGAACCCTGATCCAGAACACAACAGGTCTACAGCAGAACCCTGACCCAGAACACAGCAGGTCTA
>NW_013953118.1:162780-163778 GCF_001266775.1 Austrofundulus limnaeus
CCAGAACACAGCTGGTCTACAACAGAACCCTGATCCAGAACACAGCTGGTCTACAACAGAACCCTGATCCAGAACATAGCTGGTCTACAACAGAACCCTGATCCAGAACATAGCTGGTCTACAACAGAACCCTGATCCAGAACATAGCTGGTCTACAACAGAACCCTGATCCAGAACACAGCAGGTCTAATCCTGATCCAGAACACAGCTGGTCCACAACAGAACATTGATCCAGAACACAGCAGGTCTACAACAGAACATTGATCCTGAACACAACAGGTCTACAACAGAATGGGTCAAACTTAAAAGAACCGAGGTCCAGTCAGAGTCCAGAACCTCAAACTTGGACCTTCAGGGAGCTGAGCAGAACCTGAATCAACTGATTGATCCAGAAACCCACTGAGTCCTGCTGCTGAAGGTTCTGTTGGATCAGGACCTGGAACCAGTTTTTGTTTAGCTGATCTGGATCATTTCAGAACCTGATAAAGACCAGATCAGTTTGATCAGGACCTGAAAGTCCAGAACTGCCTTCATGACTCTCCTCCTGTTGACCAGGAGAACTTTGGGTCTGGTGGTCCACCTGAGTCCCCCTGCACCAGTTCTTACCCACAGCGTTCCCAAGAAGGTAGACCACGGAGCTCATGAGGACCGAGCCGACCCAGTAGAGTCCGATCGCTCGATAACTGTCCCTGCAAACAGACAAGACTGTTAAGAAGCAGACAAACAGAAACCGGTCCTGGTCCTGGTCCTGGTCCTGGAGCTGGTCTTACCCCCAGGTGATGGCAGTGATCATCAGCAGGTACATCAGGTAGTGGACACAGCCGTCCCAGTAGGACATCATGTGACCGTGAGCCGTGTTCACATGTGGAGCTGCCTGGAACCCAGTTTGATGAAGATAAGATTTAAAACTTTTATTTTATTATTATTTATCATTTCATTCTTCTTTTTTATTATTATTATTATTTATCATTTTAATCATATTCATCATATTTATCATA
>NW_013953118.1:164778-166486 GCF_001266775.1 Austrofundulus limnaeus
CCCGAACTATGTCCCACCCACCCCAATTGAACCTCTAAAAACAAGTTTGATAGTGTAAGGTACTATGGTAAACTTAGATTTAAACTTAGATTTATTTTATTTTATTTTTTAGATTTATTCAAATAAATCTAAGTTTAAATCGGTGTGAGTTGTATGGATTTTTTTGCAAAATTTATGGATTTTTGAGTCTTTTTATCCAGGCAAACATCCAAAGAGGTTGACATGTTTGGGACAACAAAATACAGACTGGTTGTTAGTGAGTTTGTCAACACGAACCACTACCTGAGAGGCACTACTAGCCCCTCCCCCATCAGAGTGTCGTAGCAGGATGAGTCAAAGCAACGTCAATCAAATAAGAGAGAGGGTGGGGGCGTTTGCTGCATGGGGGGAGGGGATGTTTTATGGGTAGAGTAGTTTATTTTTCCTGTAATACTCCATTATAGTTTTTTAAGACAAAGCTAATTGAAAGGGGCGCTGAGCAGAGTTACAACCAGGGATTATAAATAAATACTTTTTTCTTCTGCAGTTCGGTGTCTCTCCAGCAGATGGCACTCTAGGAGACCGCCTAGTTCGCCTATGCCAAGAGCCGGCTCTGCACAGAAGGAACTAGAGATGGTTGTTCACGCTTTTACTTCTTCTCATTTAAATTACTCTAACGGTCTTTTTACATGTTTAAACAAATCCTCGTTGACTCAGCTTCAGTCTGTGCAGAACGCTGCAGCGAGGTTATTAACAAAGACCCACAGGAGAGCCCACATTACACCTGGTTTAGCCTCTCTGCGCTGGCTGCCTGCGCAGTTGAGGAGTCATTTTAAAATTTTAGTTTTAACTTTCAGAGCACTTCATGGTCAGGCCCCCAAATACGTACTGGACCTTCTGAAGCCTCTCTGTCCATCCAGGACTTTGAGGTCTTCTAATCAAATGCTGCTGGTGGTCCCTCGAACCCATTATAAAACCAGTGGAGACAAAGGTTTTCAGGTGGTGGCCCCGAGGCTCTGGAACGCTCTCCCACTGTCCCCGCTGCTCAGATTCTACTGACTCTTTTAAGAAACATCTTAAGACATTTTTATTCAGACAGGCTTTAATGTGCTTTTTACTGTGCTTTAATTGTTGTTTTCCAGTGTGCATTGCCAGTGCAATGCACACTATTGTGATTCGTTTCTCATCCAAGTCATCTCCACTTTGCCATGCTTCTCCTCCTGCATACTTTGTCCTAGAGCTGCCATTGTAATTTATATCTGTAAAGCTCCTGTGCCAAATGATGGCTATGACTTTTGGTGCCTGTACAACTTATAGTTTTTTTAAATATTAATGTTTAATAATTTATAATGGGAGTCAATAGAACCTTGTATTGGTCCAATGCTGCCCCCTGCTGTATCTGCTCAATACTGAACCATAGTTTAATATTTAATCTCAATAGTTCAGTGTTTACAATACTAACATGATTGTATTTTGATGTTTTACTATAATACTGTCCAAATATTGCTTTATTGTTGTAATATTTTTCAAATTAGTGACAACCATTACATTGGCAATGTGGCCACTTTCTGCACACATACAAACCAAACCCTGGCCTCGTTCTTTACCACAGCTCTAATGGTCTCATGGTCAGTGCCATGGACTTTCATGTACGAGATCAGGGTTCAAAACACAGCAACAGAAACTTTAACAGAAAATTTCTACAAACTTCATATTGTCACACAATTAC
>NW_013953118.1:167486-171307 GCF_001266775.1 Austrofundulus limnaeus
GCCCATTTCCGCCACCCTGATAAAAAAAATAAATAAAACTTGTATCTCATAATTATGACTTAGCTATCTCATAATTATAGCTAAGTCATAATTAAGCATAATTATAGCTAAGTCATAATTAAGCATGATTATAGCTAAGTCATAGCTAAGTCATATTATTATGAGATACTATCTCATAATTATGAAGTAGTATCTCATAATAATGAGACAGCTAAGTCATAATTATGAGATACAAGTTTTATTTTTTTATCAGGGTGGCGGAAATGGGCTTCCATACATTTGAACAAAAAAAAGGCTGTAGTGAGCGAGTACAACCAGCAGGTGGCGCTGATGCAGATCAATGAACGTCGGAACAAAACACCCACGAAGAAGAAGTGTTTTGGCGGAAGTGCCTTCCATTAGCATTAAGCTAACGATGGACAACACGTAAATGAATCATGACGCATTCACACAATGGATACACGGTGATGAGTCGTAGCGGGCTGTTTTTGTTGTAAAGAAACCGTTTGTTTGTTTATTTATTTTTATTTTACCGTAATGGCGAGCGGCGGAGGCGGCGGACTGGCTTCAAACCAGAGCAGCCAGCAGCAGCAGCAGCAGGACGCGGCGGACTGTGGCGGCGCCGCGGCGGTGTCCAACAACATGCAGCCCGCCTCCGCGCCTCCCGCACCGTCCGCCTCCCCGCCGGACCTCGGCCTCCACCGGGAGCCCGTGTACAACTGGCAGGCGACGAAGAGCTCCCTGAAGGAGCGCTTCGCCTTCCTGTTCAACAACGAGCTGCTCAGCGACGTCCGCTTCGTGGTGGGGAAAGGCCGGCAGGCCCAGAGGATACCGGCTCACAAGTTCGTGCTGGCCGCGGGCAGCGCCGTCTTCGACGCCATGTTCAACGGAGGAATGGCCACCACCTCTGCGGAAATAGAGCTTCCGGATGTGGAGCCGGCAGCCTTCCTGGCCCTGCTCAGGTAGSACGGTTCTGTTACAGGTAGCATTTCACCGGGCTGTGGCCGGAGAACCGGGTCACATTTTTAGCTAAAATCTCAACTTATGGGTCATTAGATGCATCTGTTTTTATTTGGATTAAAGGACAAGACTTGAGAAGTTTCCCATCAGTAGATTTTAGATTTAATTTAATAAGACTTAACARTAAATATAGATGCGCATGCGCGAAGCATCCAGGTCACAGGTCAACAACGAACACATTAACCGGTTAATTTACGCCGGTATACAAACTTAATGCTTTCCTTCTGAACTGCTTTGTGTTAAACATTTATTTAAGTTCATAAATGAGTTTTTAAATAAACATCTTTAAGCTACAGATCTGCTGAACTGAACCAATAAACTGATCAAACGTCGTATCAATGCTGGTTTGTTTATTAACCTTTGACCCCTGCCCACAATGCAGTGCGAACAGAATAATAAATGTTCTATTAGAGCTGGTATTATCAAAAAAATCATAATTCAGTTTATTTTCCATTTACTATTGCTTTAATCAGGAATGGATAACAATGATGGAAGCAAAGTGTTTTTGTTGACACTATCAGAGGGCCACATAGTGCTACACACTTACACAAATATAATAAAAACTAACATTTAAAATGTATTATATATTCACAGTATCCATATAGCTGACCAGTCCACGCCTCCTGACGCTCAGGAGTAGAAAAGAGACATGAAGAAATTAATGAAAATTTAAATGCATCATGTGATTCATTAATTTGTTGCTCGTCACAACAGGCCTGCAGTCTTCTTACACAGCCCTGGTAACAGAGTTGTGTYGTCCCTTTAGGTTCCTGTACTCTGACGAGGTCCACATCGGACCAGAGACGGTGATGACCACTCTGTACACGGCAAAAAAATACGCCGTTCCTGCTCTGGAGGGTCGCTGTGTGGACTTCCTGACCAAACACCTGCGAGCGGACAACGCCTTCATGCTTCTCACTCAGGTAGTTGTCGGCTCCGTCAGCTGGACGACACCCAGCTGGAGGTGAAGATGATGAGTTCACGTTTTTCTGTCCAGGCCCGGTTGTTCGACGAGCCTCAGCTCGCCAGCCTGTGTTTGGACACCATCGATAAAAGCACCGCAGACGCCATCAACGCCGAGGGCTTCACTGACATCGACCTGGGTACGAGCCGCCACTTCCTGTTTACCTGCTGTTCAACTCTGCAAACAGCTGGCACTTCCTGTTTGCGTGTTGATTTGTGTGTGTGTTGTTGGTTGGTTGGTTTGTTTGTTGATTGGTTTGTTTGTTTGTGTGTTGGTTGGTTTGTGTGTGTGTTTGATTGGTTTGTTTGTTTGTGTGTTGGTTGGTTGTTTGGTTGGTTTGTGTGTGTGTTGATTGGTTGGTTTGTGTGTGTGTTGATTGGTTTGTTTGTTTGTGTGTTGGTTGGTTGGTTGTTTGTTTGGTTTGTGTTTGTGTGTGTGTGTGTGTGTGTTGGTTGGTTGGTTGGTTGGTTGGTTGGTTGGTTGGTTGGTTGGTTTGTGTGTGTCGATTGGTTTGTTTGTGTGTTTGTTGGTTGGTTTGTTTGTGTGTTTGTTGATTGGGTTTTTTTGTGTGTTGGTTGGTTTGTTTGTTTGTGTGTTGGTTGGTTTGTTTGTTTGTGTGTTGGTTGGTTGGTTGGTTGGTTGGTTGGTTTGTGTGTGTGTTGATTGGTTTGTTTGTGTGTTTGTTGATTGGTTTGTTTGTGTGTTTGTTGATTGGTTTGTGTGTTTGTTGCTTGGTTTGTTTGTTGGTCGCTTTGTTTGTGTGTTTGTTGGTTGGTTTGTTTTTGTATTTGCTGGTTGGTTTGTGTGTTGGTTTATTTGTTGGTTTGTTTGTTTGTGTGTTTGTTGGTTGGTTTGTTTTGTTTAACTGTGTGTTTAATTGTGTGTCTCTCCTCAGACACTCTGTGTGTGTGTCTAACTGTGTGTGTTTAATTGTGTGTCTCTCCTCAGACACTCTGTGTGTGTGTTTAACTGTGTGTGTTTAATTGTGTGTCTCTCCTCAGACACTCTGTGTGTTTAACTGTGTGTTTAATTGTGTGTTTAACTGTGTGTTTAATTGTGTGTCTCTCCTCAGACACTCTGTGTGTGTGTTTAACTGTGTGTTTAATTGTGTGTCTCTCCTCAGACACTCTGTTTGTGTGTTTAACTGTGTGTTTAATTGTGTGTCTCTCCTCAGACACTCTGTGTGTGTGTTTAACTGTGTGTCTCTCCTCAGACACTCTGTGTGTGGTCCTGCAGAGGGACACTCTCAGCATCAGGGAGAACCGTCTGTTTGAGGCTGTGGTGCGCTGGGCCGAGGCAGAGTGCTACAGACAGCAGCTGCCCCCCACAGCCGACAACAAGCAGAAGCTGCTGGGGAAAGCCCTCCCCCTCATCCGCTTCCCCCTCATGACCGTGGAGGAGTTCGCAGCAGGTAAGTGCCCCGCCGGAGCAGGCGTCTGGTGTTCATGACGTTTTTTATTTAACTGATTTAATTTCTCGTTCCTGGTGTGTCCATACAAGTGCGAGCGCAGAAACCAGTGTGACATTCTTTCTTGTGCAACAGGGCCCGCCCAGTCTGGGATTTTGTTCGATCGGGAGGTGGTAAATCTGTTTTTACACTTTACAGTAAACCCCAAACCACGGGTCGACTACATCGACAGGCCTCGCTGCTGCCTCAGGGGGGAGGAGTGCAGCATTAATAGGTTCCAGCAGGTTGAGAGTCGATGGGGGTACAGCGGAACCAGCGACAGGATCAGGTGAGGTCCGGGTGGCGTTAGCCCCGATGCTATCACCGTGTATATGTATTAGCTCAGCGCTACACAGTCTCCTCTCGTCACTGAGGTCCTCCATCCACATG
>NW_013953118.1:172816-173274 GCF_001266775.1 Austrofundulus limnaeus
TATTTTACAGTTAAAATAAATGTTTATCAAATAAAGTCTAATGTTACAACTAATCCTGGATCCTTTAATAAAACCTCTGCAGCTCTGCGACGGTCAGACGTCACAGAAGAATCATTACGTTTCTCCTCCTCTGTCTGCAGATTCAACGTTAACAGAAGGATCTGTGTGGTGGGTTTCGGTCTGTACGGATCCATACACGGACCCACAGATTATCAGGTCAACATCCAGGTAACAGCTGTTCAGATTATCTGGGATTATTACAAACCTGTGGAGGACTGGGTTAAAATAAAAACTCATCAGATAGAGCTGCAGCTAACGATTATTTTATTATCGATTAATCTATCGATTATTCTGACGATTTATTGGATATTAAAAAACTAGTCATGTTCTGCAGTAATTATGAAGCTTATTTTATGAGAAATACACTTATTTAATATTGTGAAAGAGTAATCTACACC
>NW_013953118.1:175513-176371 GCF_001266775.1 Austrofundulus limnaeus
GTTTCGTCACTCATCATCTTCTTCTAAAGCTAAATATAGCGCTTAGGAAGCATACGCTCATGACGATAGTGTAACTGTTAGGGGAACAGTCGTAGCATTGTGTAACACAAATAACAGTGATTATAACAGTGTGTGTTTATACGAAGCTTCCAGGCAGAGGGTTTGCACCAGGGATGTTTTATAATCGAGTTATTGGAGGAACTGTTTGAGCTGTAGCATCAGAAGAACAGATCTTTGCAGTTTTTAGTTGAACATCCAGCTGTGTTTAAACGGCTGTGTTGTGTTTTGTGCTGATGGAGCTCTGCTGGTTTTCAGATCCTAGAGAGCGACAAACGGATCACTCTGGGTCAGAACGACACCGGCTTCAGCTGCGATGGCTCGGCCAGCACCTTCAGGGTCATGTTCAAGGAGCCCATCGAGATCCTGCCCAACGTCAGCTACACGGCCTGCGCCACGCTCAAAGTCAGTCCCCTCTGAGCCCCCCGTCTCTAAAACCAGAGCTTTCTGTTCACGGTGTTGATCTGTTGGTCCCGCAGGGTCCAGACTCTCACTACGGCACGAAAGGCCTGAAGAAACTCACCCAGGAGTCCACCACCGGGACCAAGACCACGTTTTTCTTCTTCAGCTCGCCTGGAAACAACAACGGCACGTCTGTGGAGGACGGGCAGATCCCTGAGATCATCTACTACATCTAGACCCGTACAAGGACCAGGAGGACCTCAGACCACAGGGAGGACCGGACCGGACCGGACTGGACCCTAGTGCCTCCGGATCCCCTGGACTAATGAAGTGTGTGTGTTTTAGCTGAGGCTGTGTATAAATATGTGTGTGTGTGTGTGTGTGTGTGTGTGTGTGTGT
>NW_013953118.1:178401-185327 GCF_001266775.1 Austrofundulus limnaeus
TGCACAGAGAGTTCCATAATTGGCACCTTGGAAGATATGAAAATATAAAGATTAATAATGTAATATAAATAAATTTTCTCCGGTTTATGTGTGTATGGAGGACCAAAACTGTCACAATTAGAAATAAAAGCAGAAATATAGAAATGGACCAATAAATACACACACTTAAAATGCACCAATTAAATTAAAAAAAGAGAACTTTACCTCATGATTTATAATTTATTTAAGCTTCATATTAATTTTTCCAGCTTAGGTCCAATAAATTAAATATTTTAGCATATCATTTACATTTTGCTGTTTTTTTATATATATTTTTTTCATTTTTCCTTTTACTTGTACATCTGTGTCTCTTAAAGTGCCAGTGACATGCTTTTTCTTAAATTACAAAATATTAAAGAAAATATCCTAATATTTTAAAAATTTGGCTTCATTCATAGGATTTTTACCCAGTTTGTCACAAAACGTGCATATTTATTGCTAAATTTGGTGCAGTTCAAGTGAAACAGGAAGTGATGTCAAAGGGGAACTCTTAAAAAAAGGTAACATCCTGGGTTTTATAAATCTGACTTTTTAATCTGATAATGACTCAAAATAATCTACAGAAATGTGATTCTTTGCAGTCTGTTAGCTGTTGTAACAACTCATTCAGGCATTTCCCTTTGACGTCACTTCCTGTTTCTGCTCATGCGAATATCTCAACAACCGTTCATGTCAGTGTCGTGAATTTCTTTTTGCAGTTCATCATGAATGTTATCTTTCCAAAAATATCACTTAAATTTAATGTCACAGGCACTTTAATGGTTATTTCCACAAGTCTTCGTATTTCTGTGTATTTTTACATTTCTCTGTCTGCTGGTGTTACTTTACCTTATGCATTTCTGCCTCGTTATGCAAATAAAGTGGGCGGAGCTTCTCGGGTCAGCTCCTCCTATTGGTCAACAGACAGGAAGGAGCAGGATTATGTGCAGATCTGCTGTGATGCTGCTGCTTCAGTTTAGATTAAAGGTTATAAGGTAAAGTTTTCTTTTTTAATTGAATTGTTGCATTTTAAATGTATTTATTTATTATTTGGTCTGTTTATTTATTTCTGATTTTATTTCTAATTATGACAGTTATGGTCCTCCGTACAGGTGAGCTGCCCCAGGTCTGGGTGGGAAGCGTTTTGCTAATTTTGTCCACATCAGAACTGACTTCCTGCTGGAACCAGGAGTCGCTACAGAACAACGTGGGTGCTTTAGCACCCGTGGCACCCCTGACTGAGAGAARGTCCTGCACAAAATTTATTTATCAGGATTTATTCCTGTTCTGATGAAGTTTGAAGCTGTGAGRAAAAAGCTGAAGAGCTGGTTTGTTGCGTAACGTTGAGGAGAGGCCCTCAGACAGCTGTGAGTGGGTTCTGATGAGACGGATCCACGAAGGCTGGCAGGTGAGTCACTGAGACCTGCTGCTGCCCACTGAGGCGGCTTCAGATCCAACAGAACCAGACAGACCGGTTTTATTCCACCCACAGGTACCAGACTCAGTCRGACCCCCCCAGACCCTTCTGTGTGGGCGACGGTCTGACAGCTGAGAGAACAGCCGAAGTCTTCATCACAAGACTGCTGAGTCATGGTTTCAACAAACACAAAGCATCAGCCGAATGAAGAGGCCGAACTGAGCTGCTACAGCCGAAGAAACTCTAGCTACAAGCTAAAAAGATGCAGAGTTAGCTGGAAGCTAAAAGTAGCAAAAGGCTAGCTAAACTATTAGGATAAAAGCACTCGCTGAAAGTAGCAAAAGGGTACATAGGAGCTAAAAACTAGCTAAAAGCTTAAARTAATGAAAAAACTAAAAGCTAAACTTTAGATACTTTTAGCTGAAAATTAGAAATATTAAAGAACAAGCCAAAAGTAACAAAACACTAGAAGCTAAAAGTAGCAAAAAACAGCTAAAGCTAAAGAAAGCAAACATTAGCTAAATGTATGAAAATACTCAAAGTATCAAGCTAAAAATAGCAATGTGCTACCACACATTAAAGTAGCAAAAGGCTGGATGAAAGTAGCAAAACACTAACTAAAAACAAAAAAGTAGKATATAGCTACYGAAATGCTAAAAGTAGCAAAAGGCTAACTGAAAGCTGAAAGTATTAAACTAAAATACAAAAACAGGAAGATGTCTACCTAAACGTAGCAAAAATCTACAACTATAAGTAGCACAAGGCTAGCTATAGCTAAAAGCTCAAAGCATGAAAGGACTAGCTAAAAGCTACATAGAAGCTATAAGTTGTGAAACAATAGCTAAAACAAAAATTAGCCCAAAAAAACTACTTAAATGTTTGTGTCAAAGCTATAAGTAACAGAAGCTAAAAGTAGCAAAACAATGGTTAAAAATACCAGAATATAGTAGCTAAAAGCTTAAAGTAGGCCTAGCATACCAAGAACAAACAGCTGAAACCGACAGACATTTTTATTTTTATCTATATTTTTAGCTCACGTTTATGTTTAGCTCTTTAAATCTAAAACATTTGGTTTACAAACCAAATGAAAACTCAAATAGTCTCTTTTTTAGCTGCTTCATCTCCTGGAGCTTCAATCTGTCCTTCAGCTGATTTATCCTCACACCTTCAGCTGCTCTGTGCAGCTCGCTGTCACACATCCTGCAGGACCTTCGGCTGTTAAAAACAATACAGAATGTTCTGCTGTGTGTGTGTGTGTGTGTGTGTGTGTGTTGGAGGTCACACAGTTTGTGTTTGATCTGTTGGTTAATTAATGACTAACATCAATAGTCTCCTCAGCCTCAGCTCTGTTTCCTGTGGGAAACAAACAAGATGAATTTGATTTATTTCACATTTATTTACAGATTTTCAGGTGTTTTATTTTGAAAGGGTTCATTTTAGAAATCCACTCACTGCAAACTTTATCAGCTCCACTTGTTCTAACAAGTCGTCAGAGTTCTTCCCTGGTCTGGTGTTCTGATTGGCTGATCAGTGACAGAACAGGTGGACCTGATGATGTGTGGATGAGCGGTCAGTGTCTTACCTGCAGCAGACAGCCGTCAGAGCCTCAGCTTTTCACATTAAATTGAGGTTTGAAATAAAAACAAAGACCTTTTTTTATTACAGAAGTTATTTTCTTCGTGTTGTGATGCTCAGCTCAGCCTGATGTTTTTCATTCACAAATTAAATGTAAATATTAGTTTGTCCCAAACAGAAAGTCTGACAGAAACATGTATTTTTAGCCCACTTCCTGGGCCTCTGCAGTGTTGTTTCCATGTTGTGTTTTCAGATGTAATCAGACTAACGAGCTGCACTCAGCAGCCGAGTCCAGTGTGTGTTTCCACGGCTGACCTGAGCAGCTGCATGATTAACTGTCAGGCTGAGCAGAGGCCGAGCTGCTGAGAAAACCTTTTAATTACTGCTGACGATGAACACGAGCGTCTCCATCAGATAAAATCATATTTATGTTTTTTATTCACAGTGAACAGAAAGCAGAGCGGAGAGACTTCCTGCGGGGGGGCGGGCCTCGGTGCTGCTCTCTCCGACACCAGATGTAGGTCGCAGAGCGCCGCGGGGCCGTGCGCTCGTGTGTCATTGTGTGCACGCTGATGATGGTGCCGGATGAGTTCATCACTAAGGACATGGCCCACAGCGCACCACTCTGCACCGCTGTCACATCACATCGGGACAAACAGACCACATGAAGCCCGACAGCCTGGCAGACCAGACTCAGGGTAAAACCCCTCGCTGCTCTGTTGTTCCTTCTGAAACAGGCTGAAGGAGCAGAGGCTTTGAAATAAATGCATTAAAAAGCAGCAGGGTTAGGCCGAGGTGAATAAATAAAGTCAGTTCTTTATAGTTCTGTGATCTGAGCAGATTTAAATCATTTTTCTAAAAGTCCTGAAGATAATGTTGTTAAAATGTTGAGGTTTTTGGAATAACTTGTTTAAAGTTTGTTTTTAAAACCTGCAGTGATGGTTTTCTGCTGGGAGCTCTGGTTTRTATGAAGGTCACCTGGTTTAATGAGTCACCAGTTCTCAGGAACTCCTTTATTCTTCACCTCTGAGGAAAACTACAAACATTTAACAAGATTTAAACTTTACACTCAATAATTTAAAGAGATTAAAATAATTCACTTCCTGTTTGGACTTGATGCAATCAAAGCTCATAAATTGATCAAATAAAAGGTTTATAAAATAACAACATAAAAACATTTAAAAAAATTCCGAGTTAAAGACAAAAATAAACATTTATTGAATAAGACTGTTTTTTCTTTAATTCCTTTGTGATTTAAAGTTCCTGTGACACGTCTATCCTTCAGATACAAAGTCAAAGAAAACATTTTTACACTAAAGCGAATTGGCATAATACACACGATTTTACYCATTTTGTCACATAGTTGGCCTATTTTCTGTTGTATTTGACTCAGCCAAAGTGAAACAGGAAGTGACATCAAAGGGGAACTCAATAAAATAAAGTCACTGGTCTCTGTTTATTAAAACAAAATTATTTAACTTTAACTCTTCATCTCTCTTTGATAGAGACTAAAAATAATCTAAAGATTTTTCTCTACAGTCTGTGTTGTTTTTGTAGCAACGCTCTGTTTACATGCAGACATTCCCCTCTGACATCACTTCCTGTTTCTTCACATGTAAATATCTCAACAACTGTTCATCTCAGCGACGTGAAATTTGATTTTCAACATGTTATCTTTTCACAAATGCATTCATGTTTATTACAAAACTTTGACGTCACAGGCCCTTTAAACTCTGTTTAGTTTAATATCAACAAGCTAAACTCATCTGGGACATTTCACAAACATAAAACTAAAGGTATAACAGAACCGGTCCAGCTTTAAAAAGATCATCGGCTGGACCGGTAATCAGGACTGGGGGTCCACTTCAGGAGCTCAGTAACGGTCATAATGTGGTCTCTGCTGGTGGGAGTTGTAGCCTGGAGATCCGGACTGATACCCACTTCCGTGACCTCGGTACCGGTCTCTGTCGTGCCAGTGGTGCTGGCCGTGGTGGCTGCGCTCTCCTCCCCACCCACGGTCACGAAACCCACGGCGGTCCTGGTACCTGAAATTAATTTGAATAAATTTAATTAATCAGCAGGAAATGCAGATATGTGTTAAATTATATTTATTAAAACACTAATATCATTTTATCCTTAAGAAGCTTGTTACTGCTCATAATTAATAATCAGATTAATAATCTGGTTACCGGTTGTCTCTGCCTCTCTGGTTCCCCCCTCCTCCTCCTCGACTCCTCCAGCCCTCCACGATGGGTGGGGGGTCAGCGGGTCGGCTCAGGTACTGCTGGTACTCCTCATCCTCTGAGGAGAACCTGTGAGCAAACAGATCCTCGAGGCTCTTCGGGTTTTCTGGGGTCTCGGTCATGATTCTGAGACAAGACAGAAAGAATCAAGCTGCTGCTAAAGCTAATGCTAACTGATAAAATACGCTTTTCTACTTCTTTACATCGAGTTTCCTGTTTATAGTAAATAAAACTCAAAACGATTAAACACAACAAACAAATACAATCAGAACTAAAGCATTTAAATTACTGGATTTAAGAACAAAACCTTAAACAAGGAGAATGTTGTCAGTTTTAGCTGAACCGCTTCAGACCGTCTCTGAAATGTTTCCCCCCGGAACACACGTCTGTAACTTAAAGTTCCGGGGCCGTGCGCACCTGTCTGTGATTAATGTTTGTTACTCCACAGTTAATTAAAACTCGCTTATTAGGTCTTTTAATTTAAGCCGAGTTGAAGAGACACATTTAGAGTAAAATGTGCTCGCTTGTGGTTTTGTGAAGCGCGGCGGTAATTCGGCTTAATTTGTGTTCAACTCCTGAAAGTCAACGCGGCCAATTAAAACATGTAAGTGGGCTTTAATTAGGGAAATAAACCATCAGAGATGTTCTGTTTATTTCTGGATCAGACATTGCGCGTTTTCAGGGTGGAACCGCAGGAACCGCATGTTTGTGTAAAACGAGTGGGCGGCTGCGGTGGAAGGAGCAGGTGGAAGCCGCTCCGTGTCGCTGCTGCTGCCGCCCGTCGAACCGCACGATCCCTGCCGGGGGGGAGGCAGACAAAAACTCCGCGTAGCGACCGAGCGGGGGGATGCAAACTTAATTAATCGGCGCCGAATGCTGGAAGACGCCGAGGAAAACCGCATTCCGAGGCGGGATTCAAACGCACGCGCGCGACAACAGGAAAAAGGAACGAGGGGTGGGAAAACTTCCTGCGCTGAACGGGGTTCGGCAGGAGCGAGCCTGWCAACCCGGTGAAGCGAGTTTGACGAAGTGCTCTCACGTTTCACTTGTCTCTCAGCAGCCAGAGGACTCACTCGGACCTGGCAGAGTCGGGTTCTGGACTCTACAGACCTCTGACAGTCTCTGGACTTCAACCAGTAAATTATAATCCGCCTCAGCAGAGAATACAGATTATTTAAAGGAGTTGTACCTGAAGTCCGCGGCAATGGGGTGAGTAGCGCTGCCCTTCAGAGCGCCCACACTGACTGAAACACGAGTCTGAAGCTGAAATACAAATAAAATAAATGTTTCATTCTGATGTAAATATCTGTTTATATTCAACTGTATTGATTTATGATAATAAATGCGTGTTTGTGCGCGTGGAAGACTCTTGGACTGAGATTATATTGCAGAGCGACGCTGAAGTTGGTTTCTGATTCTGACAGTTTGTTAAAGGGCTCTTCCACTTTTTTAAAGGCCCAGCTCTAAGGGCTTGTTTAGACCAGGAGTTATCAAATGGTTTCAGTCCGGGGACACCTTATAAACCCCATGCTGTTTGAAAAATATATTACTGTCACTTTACCTCCTAAATCCCATGGGAATAATATTTGTGTTTGGTTTAGTACAGGGGTGTCAAACTCCTGTCCTCGAGGGCCGCTATCCTGCATGTTTTAGAGGTTTTCTTGCTCCAACAC
>NW_013953118.1:187624-192486 GCF_001266775.1 Austrofundulus limnaeus
CATCAGGACAAATAAAGAGCCAATTTGTGTAAACAAG
Source organism: Austrofundulus limnaeus (assembly GCF_001266775.1). NCBI lineage: Eukaryota > Metazoa > Chordata > Actinopteri > Cyprinodontiformes > Rivulidae > Austrofundulus > Austrofundulus limnaeus. Next base: position 187,662 of record NW_013953118.1, read on the forward strand.
AAAAATACGGTACACAGTTTATACCAAATTTCATAAAAACTAGTACAACTGAATCATTCAGGCATTTTTTTTCTAAATCTTAAGTAGTTTTAAATTCTTTAAAGGCAATTCTGATGGTTTTGAGAGAAAGATCATAGAATTTAGATTATTTAAGAAAACAACAAGCTAGCATGAGCTAATATGTTTTACTTTTTATATCAGTATTGATCACATATTTACATACAACTTGATTTCTGTTGTGGGTATACAAACCCCACCCCCACAAAATTGTGTTTGGTCACATTTTCAAAGAGCCACTGCAGAGGGGCCAAAGAGCTACATGTGGCCCCTGAGCCGCAGGTTGCAGACCCCTGCTTTAAGGGGACAGAGATGTTCATGAAATCTCCATTTAGAACCAGTCTGAAAGAACGGTGCAGCTCAATCCAAGGAGTCAGATTGTGGAATAATCTGGAAGAAGATGCTAAAAATAATAGATTAATGTTCAAAAAAATGATAAAAGTGGAGCTTTTGAAGAAATATAAAACAGTTTAATATATATTCATGTAAATTTGTGTTCTAGAAGGATTGAACTTTTTTATGTTTTGCTTTATGTTAATTTAAGATTAGTATTGTTTAAGTTTATGTTTGAAGGAAAAAAGGGGCAGATGTAAGATTTTTTTCTTCTCTCTGCTTCCTTTCATTTCATTTTTTCTTTTTTTGTATTTGTACCTAGAATTGATTTTAAAAGAAATGAATAAAGATTTAAATTAAATGTGTAAATCTTAAATGTTGCAGCTAAATATTAAAGTTTATATCTGTGTATTTCTGAACAAAATACAGCCTTTGCTGTCGGTGCTCAGCTTTTGTTGTGATGTCATCATCCTGCGACAAAACCAACTGCTAACGCTGCTAACAGTTTCCTACAAGACATAAAACTTGCAGCCGGTGTCTGAGCTGCACTTCAAACTGTCGGAGCACGATCTGTAGCATCGGCTCATGTTTTTACTTAAATACTACCAGCAGGGCTTTGTTTGTTTTTAGCATGTAGCATGTTGGTAGATGGCTTGATGACAGAATGGATTTGATCTCAGTGTTTCAGAGAAAAGGTTTGCAACAGATGTAGATTTTTATTCCAGGAAAAACAATAAAACTGAGATGAGATTAATTGTATTCTAGAAAAATGGGTCTGTTTAGGTCCAGTGTTAGCAGAGTTAGCAGCATTAGCAGAGTTAGCGGTTGCTTTTGCCGCAGGATGATGATGTAACAACAAAAGCAGAGCACAGGCAGTAAAAAGGCTGAAAGACTTAAATATAAACTTCAACATTTAGACCGAACATTTAAGATTTAAATAATGTTTAGATTTAGGATTTAACATTTATATTTAACATTTAGTAAAAATGAGAAAAGTAACAGTGAGTTAAAATGTTAGTGAGTGGAGATGTTTTAACTTGGATTTTCCACTCAGACTGAGCTAAATAATGAAAATGTTTTTGTGATRTTTAGTTATAATTTGAGGATGACTCTCAGCTACCACCAGGCTAAATTCAGTCTTTGTGTTGGAACTGCAGCAGCTGCGGAGGCCATTTTGAATGTGTGGAGGAATGATCAGTGATCAGAGAGGTCCATTAAGACCTGACCTCTGGTTGTGGTTCGGTGGAGAATCAGTTCTGTTCTGACCCGGAGCAGAGGAGTCCACAGTTCTGGTCTTGGAGGGCCACTGATCCAGCAGAAACTCTTCATCTGTTTGACCTGCAGGCTTCAGGACCAGGACTGGACACCTCTGACCAGAGGCTTTATAGAACTTAGATCCTCATCAGCAGAGTAATCCAGGAGGATTATAATCCCACAGTCAGGATGAAACGACTTCCTGAACGACACAACAAAAATTCACCTTTGATCTTTTTTTTTTTTAAAGAAGTTTTTTTATGGAGAAAACTGAACTCAGGTTCTGCTCTGGTTAAACTCAGGTGTGTGTGTGTGTGTGTGTGTGTGTGTGTGTGTGTGTGGTAGATAATTCACAGACCTGTAACACTCAGACTAGACTCTAGCATCAGCGAGGCTAGCGACTAGCATGGATAAGCTGTGTTAGCATTGGAGAGGCTAGCAACTAGCATGGATAAGCTGCAATAGCATCAGAGAGGCTAGCGACTAGCATGGATAAGCTGCGTTAGCATCGGCGAGGCTAGCGACTAGCATGGATAAACTGCATTAGCATCGGCGAGGCTAGCGACTAGCATGGATAAGCTGCGTTAGCATCGGCGAGGCTAGCGACTAGCATGGATAAGCTGCATTAGCATCGGAGAGGCTAGCGACTAGCATGGATAAGCTGCGTTGGCATCGACAAGGCTAGCGACTAGCATGGATAAGCTGCATTAGCATCAGAGAGGCTAGCGACTAGCATGGATAAGCTGCGTTGGCATCGACAAGGCTAGCGACTAGCATGGATAAGCTGCATTAGCATCGGAGAGGCTAGCGACTAGCATGGATAAGCTGCGTTGGCATCGACAAGGCTAGCGACTAGCATGGATAAGCTGCATTAGCATCGGAGAGGCTAGCGGCTAGCATGGATAAGCTGCATTAGCACCGGAGAAGCTAGTGACTAGCACGGATAAGCTGCATTAGCATCGGCGAGGCTAGCAACTAGCATCGATAAGCTATGTTGGCATCAGAGAGGCTAACAACTAGCATGGATAAGCTGAGAATAATAAAAAAAATAAAACGTCTGTGAATTGGTGCCACCTGAAATCTTGCCCAGATCCCACCTGGTCTCGGTCCGGTCCTGTCAGAACTTCAGCTCAGTGGAACCTGGACCCAGTCTGCTTTAAGGACTGAGCTGAAGTGGGCCGGACCAGTGAATAWTAAATGTAAATAAATGCTCAGATTAGCAGCGATGAGCTGCAGCTGTCATCAGGCTTCAGGACAAACAGACGAGTTTTATTTTGAAATAAGCAGTGCTAAATGATATTTCAGGCAGCGTTTATCAGAATAAAGTCTGGTGTTTCCAGGATCCAATCAACATATTTGCTATTTAAAGTAATCTGCCTGCAGCTCTGGGACAGATTATAATCTGACGGGTCCACAGAGCCACAGCTAAAGGCTTATCGCTCACTGATTAGGCTCGCTGACACTCTGAGGCTCTTTTAGCCGCTCGGGGCAGGAGGCCGGACTTTAAGCCCGGGCAGAGTCTCTGGTTCAGAGGAGGACCTGCAGGACCGAGGACTCTAAGGGGACAGACGGGGGGACTGGAGCGGTCCTCAGCAGATGGCCGAGGCCCGGGAGGCCATCTGCTGCTCAGATCTGTCAGGTTGGACTCTCGCTCTCACCTCGGTGTGGAGGTGGGGGGGTTGGCCCGGCGCCCGTGCTGCCTGATGAGATACTTTACGATGCCAATAAAGTGGTTCTGGTTCTGAAGGTCACTGATTGCAGCTTAAGCTGGTAGAAATGTGAACGAGAGGYGGAAACTTTTTTATTTTTACATTTCTTTTAATGCAGATAAATAATTTTAACGGCAGAAAAGAAGGAAGCAGACAGAAATGTTGGGTTTTTATGTTTCAGCAGCTTCACAGCTGATGTGTGGAGCTTCAGCAGAGCTGTTGGTTTCTCTGTCAGGGAGGAAGATGGCCTCTCTCCTCGTCTTCCTCACAGGAACGAGGCTTTTGTCTCTGAAGTCCTCCTGAGTGGACAGAAACATGAGAAGAGGACGCAGAGACTGAAGTGACGTCATCCCCCCGGTTATATTTTTATCCTTAAACTGAAACTGGTGCAGGTCTTGGTTTTCGGGGACCCTCCTGGTCCTCCAGGTGATGATGTCATCAGCAGCAGCAGAGAGACTAATGAAGGTCTGATTATATAACAGCCTCATTCATATGAGCTGCAGTCKGTACAACCTGGACTCCTTCTGTTCTGCTGTCCAGCACCATCTCTGACCCAGTTTTTGAAGAACATCCAGACCAGTTCCAGGGTTTATTTCTGATCCTGGTCTTCAGCTGGTTTTCATTTTTTATTTATCTCCTGGATATCTGAGGGTCTTCACACATCTGTGCTGAAGCTCTTTTAACTTGAAAAGCTCAAAGTCTAACTTCCTGCTGGCGATCATGATCGACTGCAGCTGGTCACCTGTCCCCCCTCAGAGGGAAGAAAACTGGTCCTGATGTTCAGGACCACCAAAACTCAAACCTGCCGTGAACTGGACCACCAGTGTCCCTGTCCTCCAGTGTCTCTGTCCTCCGGTGTCTCTGTCCTCCGGCGTCCCTGTCCTCCAGTGACCCTGTCCTCCAGTGTCTCTGTCCTCCGGCGTCTCTGTCCTCCGGCGTCTCTGTCCTCCGGCGTCCCTGTCCTCCGGTGACTCTGTCCTCCGGTGTCCCTGTCCTCCGGTGTCCCTGTCCACAGTGAGGACAGTTTTTTATGGACTAAGGACCCACAAAGAAGCTCCAGGACCTTCAAGCTGGACTGAAACCTGCAGCTGTCCCCATGGATGAGACAAATATCTTCTGGAGAGACATTTGATGGACAAACGGGACACAGACAGAGACGAGAAGGACGTATGGAGGACTTCAGAAGAGACATTCAGACCTCAGAACCCTGAACCATCAGGCACGGTGGTGACAGCATCATGGTGTGGGACAAAGTGAGGAGGACTACCTCCATTCTTCATCTTCACTTCAAACCAACAGCTGGACGGTGACACCTGGACACAGTTTGGTCCAACAGGACCAGGATCCTAAACATCAGAACTGGTTCCGATTGGACCAAACATCAGAACTGGTTCCGATTGGACCAAACATCAGAACTGGTTCCGATTGGACCAAACATCAGAACTGGTTCCGATTGGACCAAACATCAGAAC
>NW_013953118.1:192709-194457 GCF_001266775.1 Austrofundulus limnaeus
GACCAAACATTAGAACTGGTTCCGATTGGACCAAACATTAGAACTGGTTCCGATTGGACCAAACATTAGAACTGGTTCCGATTGGACCAAACATTAGAACTGGTTCCGATTGGACCAAACATCAGAACTGGTTCCGATTGGATAAATCAGCTGACATTAAGATTCTGGACCAGCCTGATCAAAGACCTGAACCTTTTTATTTATTTAACCAGGAAGTCTCATTGAAAAAGATTTTAATCACAAGAAGACCTGACCAAGATGGCCGCTCATAGTTTCTACTTTCCAGTAAAACAAACAAATTAAAACATCAAAGAGAAAATCATTAAAAACGTGTTATAAAAGTTGTAAAGTTGGTCTTAAGTCCTTTCAGTTTTGATTTAAATCTCAGTGACTGAACTCTGTTAGCTTCCAGTCTTTCGGCTGTTTCCCATGTAGAAGGTGCAGAATGGACAAAAGCCTGTTTCGCACTTGGACCTGATGGAACATTGTGATCATGAGTCTCTGAGGCGTGGACCAAACTAACAACCAGTAAATACCTCCCAGCTTGTTTTAGCAGAAATATTTCGCCCTGAGAGAATCTGTTTCCTTTGTTGCTTCATGTTGTGCAGTTTGACAGTCGGCTAAAGTTCACTTTCTGTTGTAAAGTAAAAAATGCAGCAGATCTGTCAATCAGGTCTGTTTGGATTCTGACATTTTAACGAGTCAGTTTGAGCTCAAAGCGTTCGCTGACTCTGACTGATGGAGGGAAATGTTTATCTGACATGGGTCCTTCAGCTCAGGAATCTGGACCGAGCAGTTTTCTCTCATACCAACAATTTTTTTACGCAAAAAACTGTAAAGAAAAGAAATCAAAAGCATGTCAGTGCAATGACGTAAGCATCTAAAGGTTATTTTTTATATAAGCTGTCCTCACAGTGTCATGTTTTTTTAAATCCACACAGCAAGTTTATCCCTGGAGTCAACCTGATTCAATATGGCCGCCACAGTYAAYCTACTGTAGCCGACACAAAATGACTTTATTTTAAACAGTGGTGGGCACAGCTGACCAAAAAGTTAGCTTCACTAACAAATCCATTAAACAAGACTTTCAGCTCAGCTAGCACTAAATAGATAAGGATTAGTGGAAGCTAACACTAAAGATGTGCAGAATTAATGGATACTAACGCTAAACAGCTGCAGAATTAGTGGATGCTAATGCTAAACAGCTGCAGAATTAGTGGATGCTAATGCTAAACAGCTGCAGAATTAGTGGATGCTAATGCTAAACAGCTGCAGAATTAATGGATGCTGATGCTAAACAGCTGCAGAATTAGTGGATGCTAATGCTAAACAGCTGCATAATTAGTGGACGCTAACGCTAATCGCTAAAACAACTGGTGGGACTGACACAAACCTGTTGTTTTCTACTGGTTTAATTTAAAGGTGGGCGGGATCATCTGTTGCAAATCTGCCAATCCAAATCACAGTTGTAGCTCATGACTTGTGTTACCTCCAGTTTATCCCTTTCAGAATAAAAGCATTTCTTTGATTGAAATAGTCTTTTCTTAAATACTAACTGAAGTTAGTCAAACCAATACTTTCTCTATTTTCTACATAGTCAGGTTTTGTATTTATTTAAATATTGTTAAATGCAGTGGTGGGCACCAGCCCGCTAAAGCGCAAATCCGCGAATTACAGACCTAAATGTTTCGTTTGCGCTTTAGCGGGCTGGTGCCCACCACTGCATTTAACAATATTTAAATAAATAC
>NW_013953118.1:194467-197626 GCF_001266775.1 Austrofundulus limnaeus
GATAATTAATTATCTACCAGTCATCATGATATTGAATATCGGAAGGTAAGGCTGTCAATGAATCACAACACACGTGATCTATCCAACAGCACCCCTCCCAGATAAACACACTTATTGTGAAGGTATACATCCTGCTGACTGTTGCTTTGGGTCACAGTTCTGATTTCCCACAATGCTTTGTGTCTGCTTACGTAGCAGGAAGGCAATGTTCAGAACTCCTTGTCCCAGCTAAAACAGTAATCCATACTAAAATTTTGTATGTATTGATTTATTTTATTTTACAATCGGAGCTCCTTTTTTTAAAAAAAGTTTAATTGCTGGAGCTCAATACTTGACGTAATTGGTCGAAGCAATCGGCCAATGGGGTTAGAGACACAAATGATTTAAAGATGTTATGCTGACATCTAGTGGTCAACTGGTGCAACTACATGGAAAACTTAAAATCCAAGCTTTTATTTTGAAGGGAAGATAGTTTCCTGTAATCCGTGCTTTCGTTTCCCGTCACAAATCAAATCCGTCATGTACCCAGAATGCATTGCTTCAGTTTTCCAATAAACAGTTTTAAAATTACTTTATTGATGCTTCTTTAATGAAAAATCTACAACAAACAGAAGAAGACAGAAGCAGCCGAACTAGCAATCCTCAACAACTTTTTAATTTTTACACCAGGAGCCAAAGGTCTGTTTCAGGAAATCACATCCCCAGCAATCTGCAGTTGTAGGAATAAGCTGTAAAAGAGTTCATACAACACTAGTTGGCAGAGTTGTACGTATATTGTACATGAATTGTCAGGTAGTAAGTGTCAAATTGAACTTGCGCTTTAAAATTATCTTTCGCTAGTTTTTTATAGCATGAGCACATTTGAAGTTGCGGACCTAAATATTTTCATAAGCGCTTCAGAAATTGCGGAGCAATTTTTTTTTATTAGCGCTGCCCACCACTGGTTAAATGTTATTTATTTTTGAYGCTCTTAATTTGAAGTTTAGCTGCTAAAGGTGCTACACGCTAACACACGGTACCTGACACGACCAGCACTGCCTGGAARAGGGGATAGTTTTCATTTAATTTGAAAYCATTGGCATCAAAATTAGAAGTTTTACACTTTGTGAATATTTTAGTGGATTTATAGATACGGAGCTGAAACTCAGTGAGGTAGTAGCTGAGGGTCGACACTAACCGATGCTCTGAGGGCTAACGTATCGTAGGCGGCGGGTGATATCCATTCCTTCAACTGATGCTGGGGTATCCATTCTGAGCCTCGTCAGTAAAGGTTGAGCCGTGCTCCACCTGAGACTAACACACCTGTAAATTATTCAAAGCAGCAGATGGGAGCAGATAGGACTCAGCAGGACCAGAATTATTTGTTGTTGTTTTTGTTTAGTTTTATATTTTATTTTGGTAAAAATCAATCAACCTAATGCTTTTTATCTGTGTCGAGCAGATTTCACCAGCAGTTGTGTAAGAGCGTCCATATGTTCACTATTGGCTGTTCACTTGTCTTCTCCTGCCAGACACACACACACACACACACCGCCACGCGAAAGGTCAACCTGTGTGTGTGTGTGTGTGTGTGTGTGTGTGTGTGTGTGTGTGTGCAGTGATCTGTATAATGTGGGGTTTTTGTTTTTATTTTTTCCCTCTCGCAGCAGATAAAAACACAGCTTTAGCTCAGAGAGGGCAGCACATTTCAGAGGCTTTCATTTGTCTGAGACTAATCCTGGTGGAAGCCGAAGCTTTATTAGCTCGTGAATATCTGCAGCGTGTCGAGGGGTCTGTCTAAAATTATTCAAACAGAAACGCCCTCCAGACGACCCCTCACCACCGCCACGTGAACAGAAACCGCCTGAAGCTGCTCTGGAACAAATAATTTTATTTGTGAGCTGTGATGTTGAGTCTCAGGAAGGTGTTTAGATTTGACGCCCGTCTTCCAGAGGTTTATAGTCACCAAGTACATTTATTTACTTTGTTACAGTACTTAAGTAATTTTAGAGGATTTGTAATTTTAARAAGTATTTTTTTAATTGTTACTTTTATTTCGTTACATTTAAAAATCTAAAAATAATACTTCTTTACAAGGGGACGTTGAGCCCCCGCTTGCATTCACTACATACACATAACACAACACAGGTCAGGTGATGGGTCACATGACCCTCTATGAACAATGGAGCTAATCAAGCCTATTGTTAGTCGATGGCCCTCTTCTGCATGTGACCAACCTGTTTGTCCAGGTGGAGGCGGAGCTTATAAGACTGAGTTCACCTGAAACTCAGACTGAAGACGTCTCTTAGAGGAGAGATGAAACGTTYCACTAAAGAAGAACCATCCAGAGGACTTACTGATTTTTTCTGTTTAAAGTGTTTTTGTACAAATTAGCTGTAAATTGGATTAAATTCAGACTTTAATGCAGGAATGGTTTAAACATTTTTATTTTTTGTTTTTAAATAGATTTGAGAACTGTCACATCTGAATTACATCCTTGTCTTCAGCTGATCTTACAGCCGACAGGACGGACACCATGTCCACACTGTTGGACGTGTCCGACCAAAGACATGTAACACTTGGACAGGGACGAGGTGTTGATGTGAAAAGAGCTGAAGGTTTCCACCAGGATTTACCGTACATGTTTGTGTTATCAGCTGCAGGTCGTCCTCTGAAGACACGGAGACGTTAGACGTTGGACTGTAGGGGACTTTGTCAGGAAAAGTCCAGAGAAAAGGACCATAACATTGTCTCTGTCCTCGTCTGTCCAGGGAGCAGCCGATCTACACCACCAGGGCCCACGTCTTCCAGATCGATCCGACCACCAAGAAGAACTGGGTTCCTGCCAGCAAGCAGGCCGTCACCGTCTCCTATTTCTACGACAGCTCCCGGAACAGCTATCGCATTATCAGCGTGGATGGCTCCAAGGTGTGTGTGTGTGTGTGTGTTTCTGTTTGTCACCTTGTGAGGACCTCCTTATGGTCCAAAGACCACATGAGTCCACAAGAGTCCATGAGTCCACGAGTCTGAATGCTGTTTTGGGGTTGGGGGTTAGATTTAGGGTTCGGCTGTAGAACTGAATGAAAATGAAAAGTCCTTATAAAGATAGAAAGATCAACTCTGTGTCTGAATAACTGACATCTGCTACAGAAGCTGAGACTGAGCTGTCAAACTGACAGC
>NW_013953118.1:198497-200212 GCF_001266775.1 Austrofundulus limnaeus
GCTAAAAGGAGCAAATTGTAGCTAAAGGCTAAAAGGAGCAAATTGTAGCTAAAGGCTAAAAGGAGCAAATGGTAGCTAAAGGCTAAAAGGAATAAATGGTAGCTAAAGGCTAAAAGGAATAAATGGTAGCTAAAGGCTAAAAGGAATAAATGGTAGCTAAAGGCTAAAAGGAATAAATGGTAGCTAAAGGCTAAAATGAGCAAATGGTAGCTAAAGGCTAAAATGAGCAAATGGTAGCTGAATGCTTAAAGGAGCAAATGGTAGCTGAATGCTGAAAGGAGCAAATGGTAGCTGAATGCTAAAAGGAGCTAATGCTAACAGAATCACAGGATCTTGTGTGTTAGCTCTCCTGGTCCATATTTTCTCTCAGGTCTGGAGAYGATGAGGAAGTTCTGCTCCTAAAGCTGGAGATCTGGTGGGTTTTGTTAATGTGTGGGTTTCGGATGATTAGCAGCAGCTAAACATTTGCCTTTTCTTCGGCTCTGTTATTTTAGCTTCTCTAACAGAACCTGTCCTGAGTGCTGGCAGAAAAGAAAAGCCTTCTTTATGTTCAGGTTGGTGTTAATTGGTTTAACGAAGCGAAACCTTCAGTCGGGAACATTAAAACCTCACGAGTTCGGCTGCGTCTCTGTGTTTCCTCTGAGTGGAGGAGTGGAGGATGTTTCCATGGCGATCCTCTGTGGAGGAGAGCGATGACAGCAGCATCACTTTGTGCWGCAGGAATGTTGCTCTGCAGCCTTAAATCACACAGTTTACCTGCTGAGACACTTGAGTCACAGTGGATTAGGATTACAGAGCAGCAGAGTGGGGAAATGTTCCACACAGACGACATCCTGTGACGGCAGCTACGTTTTATCCTCTGTTAGCAGAATATCTCATCACCTACATGGAGGAACATCTACAGTTGATTAGAGTCCATCCCARTCAAGATGGCCGCCACTAAAATGGCTCCAAATCAGTCAGTTTGACAGATTGTGAGGTAATACCAGGTGTGGTAGTAGCTGAGAGTCTTCACATTCTGAGCTCTAACGCTAAACCAGACATGTCAAACTGTTGCTACGACTGAGCTCTGCTAACAAATAACTGAGCTCTACCTGGTGTTTCCTGCATAGMAACAGTGTTTTAACACGTCCTCTTATAAACACTGAAMAGTACTGTGTGTACGACTGAATACATGTGAAACAAATAAAACAGAAATAATATTGAAAGTAAAAGTAAGAGTTTTACTCACTGTCGAGGTGGGTAGCTGCTGTCGACCTCTGAACTCTGCCACTTTCCTACAGGGAATTYCAGCTTAAATMTACAACTTTTAAGTGGGAAATTCCCACTTCCCAGTACAACTGCATTGAAAGTAGCCAACAAAAATGGAGTGATTCAGTCCATCACAAGGACACACAGACAAATGAGACAAACAACCATTCACTCTCTCACATTCACTCTCTCACATTCACTCTCTCACATTCACTCTCTCACTCACACCTAGGGACGATTTAGAGTGATCAATGAACCTAACAGTCATGTTTTTGGTCTGTGGGAGGAAACYGGAGTACCCGGAGAAAACCCACGCATGCACRGAGAGAACATGYGAACTCTACCCAGAAAGGTCTCCGGTTGGGATTTGAGCCGGCAACCTTCTTGCCGAGAGGCATCAGCTCTACAAACTGAGCCACCGTGCCGCCATAAGAGCAGCTCCACCTGGTGGTGGGATGCCGTCA
>NW_013953118.1:200583-203057 GCF_001266775.1 Austrofundulus limnaeus
TAAAATATATTTTAAAAATCTGTATTGTTCGATACAAGTGTGTGTTGAACGGTTCGACATGGGTACATGTGTTGTTGCACCCCTAGTAGTTAATGATTAATGCTGACATTCATTTAAAAACATTATTACACCTTTGAAGCTCTCGCGGGCCACATAAAATGCTGTGGTGGTCCACGTTTGGCCCGCAGGCCTTAACTTTGACATGTGCGTTAAAACATGAACATGCTGGGCAATAGACCTGAATAATAACCAGCCAACCTACAAGTGTTTTAGTCAAAGATSTTCTCTTGATCTGTTGGTCCTGTCTGTGTTCAACGACTCAGCTGTGATCTCTGGGATCTGCCTGGTTCAACAAGAAACTTTAGCTCATTATTTGTAGCATTCTTCATACCTGAGGCAGCCATGTTGAATCAGTAAAATATTTCAAACCAGGGGATGAACTGGGTGTAGAGCTCCTCCTCAGAGCAGCAGAACTTCGTCTCGGTTCTCCTGGATGTCGGGTTTGAGGAGGACGTTTGTTGAAATGTTGGATTGTAAAAAGGTCTCCAGTTGTTTCCTCTTGTTTGAGGAGTCAGTGGGAGGTGTGTGTGTGTGTGTGTGTGAGCGGAGAACTGCAGAGTCATGAAATGTTAAATCTAGTTTTTAGTGGCGCTGCAGGAGGAACGCATCTGTCTGAAGGAATCATCTAAGCTGCAGAACCCAGGAGCTGTGACAGAACATCAGCTCACATCTGTTTGTTTCTGATCATCAATGACGAGACGAGCAGAGAAACGTCTCAGMAGGTCTGCTCGTGTCTGCTCCAACAGTACGGTGCAGTATGAGGGCCAAAATTAACCACTGCACAACCAGCCGTTGATACATTCTTGTAGCAGGAAGCTGTATCTGCTCCTAAACCAGCTRTTGATCTGATTAATGACAGGCCGGCACCGCTAACTGAGCAGCTGGTAACTGAGAAGGAGACTGTTCATTTGTGTTAGCATCGGAGAGACTAGCAACTAGCATAGATAAGCTGGCGTTAGCATCGGAGAGGCTAGTGACTAGCATGGATAAGCTAGTGTTAGCTTTGGAGAGGCTAGCAACTAGCATTGATAAGCTGGTGTTAGCATTCGAGAGGCTAGCAACTAGCATGGATAAGCTAGTGTTAGTATCGGAGAGGCTAGCAACTAGCATAGATAAGTTGGCATTAGCATCGGAGAAGCTAACGACTAGCATGGATAAGCTAGTGTTAGCATTGGAGAGGCTAGCAACTAGCATGGATGAGCTAGTGTTAGCATTGGAGAGGCTAGCAGCTAGCATGGATAAGCTGGTGTTAGCATTCAAGAGGCTAGCAACTAGCATGGATAAGCTAGTGTTAGTATCGGAGAGGCTAGCAACTAGTATAGATAAGCTGGCGTTAGCATTGGAGAGGCTAGTGACTAGCATACATAAGTTGGCGTTAGCATCGGAGAGGCTAACGACTAGCGTGGATAAGCTGGTGTTAACATTGGAGAGGCTAGCAACTAGCATGGAAAAGCTAGTGTTGGTATCGGAGAGGCTAGCAACTAGCATAGATAAGCTGGCGTTAGCATTGGAGAGGCTAGTGACTAGCATAGATAAGCGGGCGTTAGCATCGGAAAGGCTAACAACTAGCATGGATAAGCTAGTCTTAGTATCGGAGAGGCTAGTGACTAGCATGGATAAGCTAGCGTTGGCATTGAAAAGGCTAGTTCAGTGGTTCCCAAAGTTGGGGTCAGGACCCCTCTGAGGGTCATGAAACATGAAATGAGGGTTCCCAGATGATTTCCAGACGTTAATTTAAATGCAAATAAATTGCTAATTGAATTTTTTTTTTACCAAAATCTTTGCAAAAAAAGTTATGCACATGACCATAAATGAATGAAGGTATCATGGGTTTGTTTATGTTATTATGAAAAATTTAACAGAATAATTTAAATCAAAGCTTGTGTACGTAAACCAGTAATATCTGGGGTCGGTTCTGTTGTGGTCCAGAAGTTAAAAAGTTGAAAACCGCTGTAGTCGATGCTCTAAAAGCAGCATTTAACCCAGAGGAAGAGAAATGAACGTAACCTCKGTGTTCTGAGGGAGAATATGAAGAACTTCAGCTTTTAAGGGTTAAATATGTTTTAAAAGAAGTCCACTTCCTGTCAGCTCCACCTGATCCAGATCCGTTAATGAAGAGTTGAATAATGTTTAGGTTTTGTCTGAAGGAAGGTTTTGTTACCAGAACAGTGAGGGACTAAAGCTTCAGATCCTGCAGACTGAGGTTCTGATGGACCGGCTGAGTTCTGCTCTGAGCCTCACGGGTCACCTGATCTGCAGCCCCTCAGCTGCTGGCGTCACTCGACCCCCCTGACCCCACCCAGCTCATTCCTGCAGACCCACACTCAGATCATCCTTCAGCACCTGTTGGCTCTCAGATGACGTGTTGAGGACGACTCTCAGCTACAACCAACCATCCAGAGGAGCTCCTGGAC
>NW_013953118.1:203257-207261 GCF_001266775.1 Austrofundulus limnaeus
TTACAGACCCTTTCTATAAATTAGAATATCATGGAAAATAGTTTAATTTCCACGATTATATTCAACAAGTTAAACTTTCTTAGGTGATAGATTCAGGGCCACAGTTTAAACAAGTTCAAGTATTTGTTTAGTTTTACATAATTTGGGCTTCCAGCTCATGAAACCCATGAAAAATGAAAAATTAGAAAACAGTGGAGAAATCAGCTCAAATTCTGAGTGAGGGCACTAATCATCTACTAAACTCAAAGCACCTGCACAGGTTTCCCCAGGTGTGTTTGCTTCAGTTTGGTTCAGTATGGGGAAGACTGCAGACCTAWTAACTGGTCAGAAGACCACCATGGATGCCCTCCATACGATGGGTCAGCWGCTGTGTCCAGGTAGATCAATGGAGTCCAGTGGAAGAGCAAAATGTGGCMGAAGAGATGACCGTGGGCTTCAGAGGATTATCAACCAGAGAAGACTGAAGAATCTGTCAGAGATCCAGAAAGAATCACAGGAGTCACAGCGAGATGGTCTACACCTGAGCCAACGTGGGAAACATCTCATCTGGGCCGAGGAGAAGACTGATCAGTGGTCCAAGTCAACTCGCCGGGCCTAAACCCCTTTGAGAATCTGTGGGGTATTCTCAAGAGGAACCTGAGGAGCACCAGACCCAACAACAAAGAAGAGCTGACAGCGAGCACCCAGCAGATCTGGTCTTCTTTAACTCCAGGCTGGTTGTGTCATGTTGTATCGAGGCAGTGATCAATCAAAGGGATTCCCAACCAACTATTAAAGATTGAGATACGGTCTTTAAAGGACCATGTTTTCATTGATTTGATGTGATCCTAATTTCTTTTTGTTTTTCTGCTAAAACTGAGCAGTAGTTTGGGCTGACTTCTCCACAGTTTTCTAACTTTTTGAATTCCTGTTTTCATGGATTTCATGAGCTGGAAGCCCAAGTTCTGTAAAAACAAAGAAATWCTTGAAATCTTTTAAACTGTGGACCTGAATCTATAACTTATAAAAGTTTTAACTTTTTGATTGAAGTTATGGAAATTAAACGTTTTCATGATACTCTAGTTTTTTTGAACGGGTCTGTATTTTTGTATTTTTGTTTGTTTCTAATCTGTGACCTGAAGCAGGAAACTGTTCTGTTTGAAACTCAAACGTTGGAGTTGTTTCGGTTCCTCCTCAGGTGAACGGTTTAATAAAGCTCAGCTTGTTGGATGATGAAGCTTCTCGGTTTGTTTCTTTATTCTGATCCTCAGTGAAGGAGACGAGTCTGTCAGCAGTTTGTGTTCAGAGAACATGTTGCTACGAAACCAGAGCAGCTCTGTGATTATTCTGTCTGTCGACTCGTTTCTTTAATTGTTGGGGGAAACGAACACGTGTTGCTTCTCTGGCATCGCTGGAGCGAATAGTTCATTTAAAACACGACTGACCGTTTAGTTTGGGTTTAAAAAAACACATCTGTCTCATCTGTCGCACTTGTAGTAGCTCTGAGTTTTTTGTCTCGCCTCACAAAAAGCTTCAGTTTCAGACAGAAGCAGGTGGTTTTTAGTTTTGTTTGAGGTCAAAACTGCAACAAAAGTCCTTTTCTGAAACAAGGAATCCATCCCTGAGGCTCACCTTCACCTGTTCACAGGTGATTTATTAAAACACCTGAGACGAGTCGTCGTTGGAACCATCTGTCCTGCAGCGAGGACTGAAACAGGAAAATGTGGGTCGACGTCTCGTTTTGAAGGACGAAGGTCTGAGCTGGTCACCAAACAGAACAGGTTCTGAGACAAATATAGACTAAAGTCTGAAATGTTAGTGGGTCAGCAGTCAGCTGTGGAACAAGGGACAGGAAGTCCTGATGCAACAATCCAGGTAGAAAAATGTAACCGTCGTTACGACCCTGATTACCCCTGTTCACAGATGAGTGTAAACTGTAGACTCCTGGCCCGTAGAGGAGTGTAAGCTGTAGAGTCCTGGCCCGTAGATGAGTGTAAGCTGTAGACTCCTGGCCTGTAGATGAGTGTAAGCTGTAGAGTCCTGCCCCGTAGATGAGTGTAAGCTGTAGAGTCCTGGCCCGTAGATGAGTGTAAGCTGCAGAGTCCTGGCCCGTAGATGAGTGTAAGCTGTAGAGTCCTGGCCCGTAGATGAGTGTAAACTGCAGAGTCCTGGCCCGTAGATGAGTGTAAGCTGTAGAGTCCTGGCCCGTAGATGAGTGTAAGCTGTAGAGTCCTGGCCCGTAGATGAGTGTAAACTGCAGAGTCCTGGTCTGTAGATGAGTGTAAACTGTAGACTCCTGGCCTGTAGATGAGTGTAAACTGCAGAGTCCTGGCCCGATGGTGTAGTTCTTTTGTGTTGGGCCATTCTTTTGAACAGTGGCAGTTTTGTTTCTCCGATGTATAACTGACCACAGTCCTCCTGACACTTAACAGCATACACTATATTACTCCGTCTGGGCCGGGGGACTGGATCTTTGGAGTTAAACAGTTTGTTTTAATGAGTTTGGTGGTTTGAAAGCCACTGAGACGTCATGTTTTATTGAATAAAATCCTCAGCTCCTCTGAAACGCTTCCTGGACCTGTTGCCTCCGTGACCTGACCACGAGTCCAATCAAAGACTTCTTTAGTCATCATTAAAGGCCCCCGAGGACCAGCTGGTGGAGCAGGTTGAACAGGTGTAATAATCAGTTTTTCTGCTGACAGGTTATCATCAACAGCACCATCACCCCCAACATGACCTTCACCAAGACGTCACAGAAGTTCGGTCAGTGGGCCGACAGCCGGGCCAACACCGTGTTCGGACTGGGCTTCGCCTCAGAGCAACAGCTGTCGAAGGTAAAACTGAACGTCWCAAAATCTTTCCTGCAGATTTTAACGAATGATTCTGAACCACAAACGAGYCGTCGTCACGATGAACGTCATCGTTTTCAACACTTCGCAGATCTGATTTAAAGATCTTTAACAGGATCTGATCTTTTTATTTTCAGTTTGCAGAGAAGTTCCAGGAAGTAAAAGAAGCAGCCAAGCTGGCGAGGGACAAATCTCAAGAGAAGGGAGAGACGTTGAGTAATCACTCTCAGGTAAACAAACACACCTGACTGCCTTATATGGTCACTTCCTGCTGCTGCAGAGAGGAAAACTGCTGGGCTTCAGAGAGAAACTGAATGTCAGCTGAACTGCTTTCAAAATAAAAGTCAACGGTTGTCTGAGGGGTTTTACCAAAGACCAGATCAGTCCTGCTTATGGACCAGGAATCAAACTCAGTCCTGAGACCCACAGACCTGCTGGGTCAAACTGGGAACCGCTGCTGTCGTGGGGTGTCTKGTCCTGATCCAGGTCCTGGAGGACCTCCATCCTGCAGGTTTTAGAGGTTTTTCTGTTTTGACCGAACAGAATTCTGCAGAAAACATCTAAACCCTGCAGGTTCGAGGTCCTCCAGGACCAGGACTAGTCTACGTGTTTGAGAAGGACTTGTTTCATTAGCTGTAGGTGAAGTTTTTATCCGTCTCCTGCAGGAGTCCGGGCGAGACACGCCTTCARCCGAGCAGGCGTCCAGCTTTAACGGGACGGACGATGAGAAGATCTCCCACGTGGGCCCAGAAGCCGCTCAGCTGAAGAGCGAAAACGAACATCTGAAGTCCGTGGTGGAGCAGAGGTACAGGTCCAGATCCTGGTTCAGTTCCTGTTTTCTGTTCTGATCCTGAAGGGTCCAGGAGGTTCCTGTAAAACCATCTGTTCTGAGTGGAACTCAGTAATTAGACGAAGCAGCAGCTGTGAATCCAGATGGGAATAAAATGACCTCAGAGTCGATTYAAAACTACAGCGATGCGTTTGATGCCGGTGGGAAATGGCAGCTTCCTCTGAGACGCAGGAAAGCTGGAAGTGAACGAGCGCTCGCTGCAGGCTTTTAATCTCAGATTAAAAGATTATTTAATTGTTTTTAACCTGGGAGCTGATTTAAAGTGATTAAAATGATTTATTTAAAAAAGAAAGATCTTTATGCAGGTTTAGTTTATATCAGGACTG
>NW_013953118.1:208664-209967 GCF_001266775.1 Austrofundulus limnaeus
CTACAGGAGTTGTCCATCTGAGGGGCAGGTGTAGTCTAAGACAAAACCATGTTTATAAAATGTCCAACCCTTAAACATTTACATTTAGAATTTAGATTTTCTTTCATTTGATTTATCTTGATGTTTAAGTAAAAATTTCGGTCATAGAATCACTTTAAATACTTTTCAGTCAGTTATATGTCTATGATTCTGGTTCAAATACAGAACTTTATTTTTGTTAGATTGTTAACAAATTATTTGCGAGTTAATATTGCTTTAATGGACAATGATTTTAAAAAGTGAACCATTAAAACAATGTTAAATGTGACGTATTTGCAAACTTGGGTGCACCTAACTTTAGTACTGGTGCACCTGAGGAAAACTGTTAGGTGCGCCGGTGCGAAGACTTAGTTTCGAGCTCTGCATAATGTATTGTGGGCCGACTGCAGACTTTATTTTTCTGCTCGGAACGGTGAACAAAGCGAGAGAAAGGAGTACAGTTTAAATAAAAATCTGGTGGTATAAAAACTAAAAGTGGTGGTCTACCAAGGACCTGGCCGGGTYGAGTCCTTTGAAGGACCCAGCCCCTGTATTTGGACCCAGCTGGTTYATCTTGTCTTCTCTGGTGTCTGTCTCAGCTGTGAACCGTTCAGGAGCTTTAAATCTTCCCACTTCAGGTGTTTTTGTCTCGTCTGAACGTCCCCCGGCAGCCTGAGGAAGCTAAATGTGTCCAGAGTTGTGCTCGCAGCCTCGTCAGTCATGTTCACACTCCTCCTTCCTGCCTGTGTGTTTGTGTCTGGCAGCAACACCAACACCAAGAAGTGGGAAACGGAGCTTCAGACGTTACGAGAGAACAACGCCCGGCTGGTGGACGCGCTGCAGGAGTCTTCGGCTAACGTGGAGAGCTGGAAGAAGCAGCTGAACGCCTGCAAGGACGAGAGCGACGCGCTGAGGCTAAAGGTGAGAGGGACACCTTCACCCGGAAGGTCAGACCGTGCAGTGAGCTCCAGCTCAGTTCAGGTTCTGTCCGGTTGAGCTCAGATTCGGATAATTTCAGAACCTGATAAAGTCCAGATCAGTTTGATTCTGWTCTACAGACCCTCTAGGTCCTCACAGAGAGGAAGGTCTCCAAAGGTTCTGATCCGTTTAACAGAGTTCTGTAGGTGTCGTTACCTCCTCTGTTCCTGCGCCACAGTCTGAGGTCCTAAAAATAGAATTGTTTTAGTTTCATAATGAAAGTGGGCTGCTGCTGCACCAACACTGCTGCTGCACCAACACTGCTGCTGCACCAACACTGCTGCTGCACCAACACTGCTGCTGCACC
>NW_013953118.1:210883-213410 GCF_001266775.1 Austrofundulus limnaeus
ACCAACACCGCTGCAGCACCAACACTGCTGCTGCACCAACACTGCTGCTGCACCAACACTGCTGCTGCACCAACACTGCTGCTGCACCAACACTGCTGCTGCACCAACACTGCTGCAGCACCAACACTGCTGCAGCACCAACACTGCTGCAGCACCAACACTGCTGCTGCATCAACACTGCTGCTGTTAGAGTTCAAATACTTTATAATTCATAAAACATCCAGGTCAGACGAGACGGGTGGATCCAGATCACAAATGGGACGGGTGGATCCAGGTCACACATGGGACGGGTGGATCCAGGTCAGATGGGACCAGATCTTTAAGGGTTTTCTTGTTGTTCTCAGATTGCAGAGCTCGAGGCTCAGTGTAATGACACCAACCAGGAGAGGCAGAGGAACTCTCAGCTGAGTGTCCGAGTGAAGGAGCTGGAGGCTGAGCTGCAGGATAAGGAGCAGGTGAGTCTAAGAGCTACAGGCTCCGCCCACAGAGGCCAGCAGCGGTCAGAAAATAAAGAGTCCTGGTTCAGATTTTCTTAGACTTCAAACTTCTAAACAAATCAACAAATCTGTGAAAAACACAAACAACACTTCCTGTCAACAGCAGAAATCTAAAAATTCCCCCCAGTCTTTTTTTCTTTTAGCTTGACCTCTGAGACATAAAATAAATTTGAAGCGGAGTTATTTTTTTAATATATTGCTGTATATGTCCGTATATCTGCAAAATGTAGGGATATCTGTAATTTAAGGACAATCTGTACAACGCGTCTCACATGAGGTCCATGAGAAGACACTGAATTGGAATCGCTCAGATTGAATCTGTTTTTAAATAATCAAGTTAATAATGGTTTCAATCTTACTGATAAACCAGAGTTTCATCTGCGTACAGGGTTTATATTTTCTGATGATACAGAATAACTAAGGACTGAGTTATGAGCCCTGAGGAACACCATAACTGATGTGATGAGGACACATTAAAACCTCTAACAAGCAGGAGTCTGTTTTGTGTTTGATGTTAAAGGTCCAGCAGAACCAGACCTTTGTTTTAATCAGACAGTTCTGGTTCTGTTCTCTAAACTCCTAAATGAAACTCAGATGATTGTTGTTCAGTGAGCTAAAGGTTGTGTTTTAATGATTCTAGATCAAATTGAAGGTTAAAAAAATGTGTAGTTAAATAAAACATCAGACGCAAACAGGTTTCACATCTGAAAGTCTAGTTTTTTAAATTTAACCTGGTTTTCTTGAATAGATTTTATTCTTCAGAGTTTTTCGAGCTTCATGTGTTCCTCAGAACCAGCAGAACTCTGGTGAAGGAGGACGTTCTGTGCAGCTGATTAACGGTTCCTCGTTTAGTAAACCCTCTGATTACGGCTCCGGTTCTGTTTCAGCTTATTTTTACTCACTTCCTCTCAGAGCAGAAATACAGACCTGCTTTTTACAGCCAAATGGAAGAATTCTGTTTTTCTGTTAAATCTACCTTCATGTAAAAGATTTAGAGTTTACAGAAACAAAGTCTGAATTTATTTGGTTTTATTTTGTGATTTTTACTGTGTTGAGTTTCTATTTTCTTATTTAATTAATTAACTTTGAGAACTTGAGATGACTTTCAGGTCAAATAAAACACTTTTACTACGTTGAGGTGAGTGGACCTCTTTCAGTCTCTGAACCCAGACTTCAGAACCAACTCCTGACCCGGGTCTTTTAAATCCGACCTTTAAAACCTTTTTATTCAGGCAGACTTTAAACACCTATCAGGACTTCTGTAGCTCCTGTGGTTGATTTAAATGTTTTTATTTTCAGCTTATTTTGATCATATTCAGAATGAAAACTGGGCAATYATGTCTGTTAGCAAAATATCTCAACCAATGGATGGGTTTGATTGAAATTCTCAAAGATTTATTGGATCAACATCAAAATCAACTCGATTAAAAATGGCCGCCACCTCTAATTAAGTYATGCTAACACAGAGATGGTTATAATCCAGTTTGAACATTTTAAGCTCAGATTACAGGTGGTAGTAGCTGAGAGTGGCTGAAGGCTGTTTGATGATAAACATCAGTTCTGTTGAGTCRAAAACAAAAAGCTGCAGATTTTCTCAGAAACATGAAGCGTTTTTTTTTTAATCCGCGGTGCGAGGTGCCTCGCTCGGACCGCCTCAACCAGACCTAGCACAGACCACCTGAGGGAAGCTGAATGTGGAATATTCCAGGTTCTGACCCAACAGGCAGAATATTAATAGAWCASCTTCCTCTGGATGCAGGTGGGTTTCACTGCCTCACCTGGGAAAGTAGTTCAAGGAGCTGAAAGACCAGGAGAGACTCAGCTCCCCTGGGAGCGTCTGCTCTGTCGGCCATGTTGTTCTGAACGCCAGGCTGCGGCGTCCCAGCAGGTGACCTGCAGACCCACTCACCACCTCCAATTAAAGCCATGTTCTGAATTATTAAAGATCCGCTGTGAGGTCGGGCTGTGAGGTCGGGCTGTGAGGTCGGGCTGTGAGGTCGGGCTGTGAGGTCGGGCTGTGAGGTCGGGCT